>NC_057808.1:562625565-562626236 GCF_018294505.1 Triticum aestivum
AAATCACTACAAAATGAACTCTAAAAATGTCGAAACTTGGCATGGTATCATCATTTCACCCACATAGCATGTGCAAAAGAGTAGAGAGGGTTACAGCAAAAACTGGACGCACTTCATATACAAACTGGACAATCTCTTTCGAAGTATAAGGGTTTCTGATGAGAACTCATCTGTTACATCGGCACTTCATTTTTTTAAACTTATTACAACTCCAGACTTTTTGCGTTCCGTACACACCATTGAAAGCGACGTCATCAATTTTCAAAACTTTCTGCCATCATTTGCTATTTTTCAGTCATTTACCGATTTGTTTAGAGAGCTAAATGACCGTGAAATTGAAAATCACTACAAAATGAACTCTGAAAATGTCGAAACTTGGCATGGTATCATCATTTCACCCACATAGCATGAGCAAAAGAGTAGAGAGGGTTACGGAAAAAACTGGACGCACTTCGTGTACAAACTGGACAATCTCTTTCGGAGTATCAGAGTTTCGGACGAGAACACATCTGTTACACTGGCACTTCATTTTTTTAAACTTATTACAACTCCAAACTTTTTTGCGTTCCGTACGCACCATTCAAAGCGACGTCATCAATTTTCAACACTTTCTGACATCATTTGCTATTTTTTAGTCATTTATCGATTTGTTTAGAGAGCTAAATGACCGT
>NC_057808.1:562626420-562627256 GCF_018294505.1 Triticum aestivum
GTTCCGTACGCACCATTCAAAGCGACGTCATCAATTTTCAAAACTTTCTGACATCATTTGCTATTTTTTAGTCATTTACCGATTTGTTTAGAGAGCTAAATGACCGTGAAATTGAAAATCACTACAAAATGAACTCTGAAAATGTCGAAACTTGGCATGGTATCATCATTTCACCCACATAGCATGTGCAAAAGAGTAGAGAGGGTTACGGCAAAAACTGGACGCACTTCGTGTACAAACTGGACAATCTCTTTCGAAGTATCAGGGTTTCTGACGAGAACTCATCTGTTACATGGGCACTTAATTTTTTTAAACTTATTACGACTCCAGACTCTTTTGCGTTCCGTACGCACCATTTAAAGCGACGTCATCAATTTTCAAAACTTTCTGACCTCATTTGCTATTTTTCAGTCATTTACCGATTTGTTTAGAGAGCTAAATGACCGTGAAATTGAAAATCACTACAAAATGAACTCTGAAAATGACGAAACTTGGCATGGTATCATTATTTCACCCACATAGCATGTGCAAAAGAGTAGAGAGGGTTACGGAAAAAACTGGACGCACTTCGTGTGCAAACTGGACAATCTCTTTCGGAGTATCAGGGTTTCGGACGAGAACTCATCTGTTACACTGGCACTTCAATTTTTTAAACTTATTACGACTCCAGACTTTTTTTGTGTTCCGTACGCACCATTCAAAGCGACGTCATCAATTTTCAAAACTTTCTGACATCATTTGCTATTTTTCAGTCATTTACCGATTTGTTTAGAGAGCTAAATGACCGTGAAATTAAAAATCACTACAAAATGAACTCTGAAAATGTCGAAACTTGG
>NC_057808.1:562627356-562628921 GCF_018294505.1 Triticum aestivum
ACACTGGCACTTCATTTTTTTAAACTTATTACAACTCCAGACTTTTTTTGCGTTCCGTACGCACCATTCAAAGCGACGTCATCAATTTTCTAAACTTTCTGACATCATTTGCTATTTTTCAGTCATTTACCGATTTGTTTAGAGAGC
Source organism: Triticum aestivum (assembly GCF_018294505.1). Lineage (NCBI taxonomy): Eukaryota > Viridiplantae > Streptophyta > Magnoliopsida > Poales > Poaceae > Triticum > Triticum aestivum. Next base: position 562,627,504 of record NC_057808.1, read on the forward strand.
TAAATGACCGTGAAATTGAAAATCACTACAAAATGAACTCAGAAAAATGTCGAAACTTGGCATGGTATCATCATTTCACCCACATAGCATGTGCAAAACAGTAGAGAGGGTTACGGCGAAAACTGGATGCACTTCGTGTACAAACTGGACAATCTCTTTCGGAGTATCAGGGTTTCGGACGAGAACTCATCTGTTACATTGGCACTTCATTTTTTTAAACTTATTACAACTCCAGACTTTTTTGCGTTCCGTACGCACCATTCAAAGCGACGTCATCAATTTTCAAAACTTTCTGACATCATTTTCTATTTTTAGTCATTTACCGATTTGTTTAGAGAGCTAAATGACCGTGAAATTGAAAATCACTACAAAATGAACTCTGAAAATGACGGAACTTGGCATGGTATCATCATTTCACCCACATAGCATGTGCAAAAGAGTAGAGAGGGTTAAGGCAAAAACAGGACGCACTTCGTGTACAAACTGGACAATCGCTTTCGGAGTATCAGGGTTTCTGACGAGAACTCGTCTGTTACATGGGCACTTCATTTTTTTAAACTTATTACAACTCCAGACTTTTCTGCGTTCTGTACGCACCATTCAAAGCGACGTCATCAATTTTCACAACTTTCTGACATCATTTGCTATTTTTTAGTCATTTACCGATTTGTTTAGAGAGCTAAATGACCGTGAAATTGAAAATCACTACAAAATGAACTCTGAAAATGTCGAAACTTGGCATGGTATCATCATTTCACCCACATAGCATGTGCAAAAGAGTAGAGAGGTTACGGCAAAAACTGGACGCACTTCGTGTACAAACTGGACAATCTCTTTCGGAGTATGATGGTTTTGGACGAGAACTCATCTGTTACACTGGCACTTCATTTTTTTAAACTTATTACAACTCCAGAATTTTTTTGCGTTCCGTACGCACCATTCAAAGCGACGTCATCAATTTTCAAAACTTTCTGACATAATTTGCTATTTTTTAGTCATTTACCGATTTGTTTAGAGAGCTAAATGACTGTGAAATTGGAAATCACTACAAAATGAACTCTGAAAATGTCGAAACTTGGCATGGTATCATCATTTCACCCACATAGCATGTGCAAAAGAGTAGAGAGGGTTACGGCAAAAACTGGACGCACTTCGTGTACAAACTGGACAATCTCTTTCGGAGTATCAGGGTTTCGGACGAGAACTCATCTGTTACACTGGCACTTCAATTTTTTAAACTTATTACAACTCCAGACTTTTTTTGCGTTCCGTATGCACCATTCAAAGCGACGTCATCAATTTTCAAAACTTTCTGACATCATTTGCTATTTTTCAGTCATTTACCGATTTGTTTAGAGAGCTAAATGACCGTGAAATTTAAAATCACTACAAAATGAACTCTGAAAATGTCGAAACTT
>NC_057808.1:562628931-562629863 GCF_018294505.1 Triticum aestivum
ACACTGGCACTTCATTTTTTTAAACTTATTACAACTCCAGACTTTTTTTGCGTTCCGTACGCACCATTCAAAGCGACGTCATCAATTTTCTAAACTTTCTGACATCATTTGCTATTTTTCAGTCATTTACCGATTTGTTTAGAGAGCTAAATGACCGTGAAATTGAAAATCACTACAAAATGAACTCAGAAAAATGTCGAAACTTGGCATGGTATCATCATTTCACCCACATAGCATGTGCAAAACAGTAGAGAGGGTTACGGCGAAAACTGGATGCACTTCGTGTACAAACTGGACAATCTCTTTCGGAGTATCAGGGTTTCGGACGAGAACTCATCTGTTACATTGGCACTTCATTTTTTTAAACTTATTACAACTCCAGACTTTTTTGCGTTCCGTACGCACCATTCAAAGCGACGTCATCAATTTTCAAAACTTTCTGACATCATTTGCTATTTTTAGTCATTTACCGATTTGTTTAGAGAGCTAAATGACCGTGAAATTGAAAATCACTACAAAATGAACTCTGAAAGTGACGAAACTTGGCATGGTATCATCATTTCACCCACATAGCATGTGCAAAAGAGTAGAGAGGGTTAAGGCAAAAACAGGACGCACTTCGTGTACAAACTGGACAATCGCTTTCGGAGTATCAGGGTTTCTGACGAGAACTCATCTGTTACATGGGCACTTCATTTTTTTAAACTTATTACAACTCCAGACTTTTTGCGTTCTGTATGCACCATTCAAAGCGACGTCATCAATTTTCACAACTTTCTGACATCATTTGCTATTTTTTAGTCATTTACCGATTTGTTTAGAGAGCTAAATGACCGTGAAATTGAAAATCACTACAAAATGAACTCTGAAAATGTCGAAACTTGGCATGGTATCATCATTTCACCCACATAGCATGTGCAAAAGAGTAGAGA
>NC_057808.1:562630087-562630739 GCF_018294505.1 Triticum aestivum
AGTCATTTACCGATTTGTTTAGAGAGCTAAATGACTGTGAAATTGGAAATCACTACAAAATGAACTCTGAAAATGTCGAAACTTGGCATGGTATCATCATTTCACCCACATAGCATGTGCAAAAGAGTAGAGAGGGTTACGGCAAAAACTGGACGCACTTCGTGTACAAACTGGACAATCTCTTTCGGAGTATCAGGGTTTCGGACGAGAACTCATCTGTTACACTGGCACTTCAATTTTTTAAACTTATTACAACTCCAGACTTTTTTTGCGTTCCGTATGCACCATTCAAAGCGACGTCATCAATTTTCAAAACTTTCTGACATCATTTGCTATTTTTCAGTCATTTACCGATTTGTTTAGAGAGCTAAATGACCGTGAAATTTAAAATCACTACAAAATGAACTCTGAAAATGTCGAAACTTCGCATGGTATCATCATTTCACCCACATAGCATGTGCAAAACAGTAGAGAGGGTTACGGCAAAAACTGGACGCACTTCGTGTACAAACTGGACAATCTCTTTCGGAGTATGAGGGTTTCAGACGAGAACTCATCTGTTACACTGGCACTTCATTTTTTTAAACTTATTACAACTCCAGACTTTTTTTGCGTTCCGTACGCACCATTCAAAGCGACGTCATCAATTTTC
>NC_057808.1:562631390-562632935 GCF_018294505.1 Triticum aestivum
GGGTATCGGACGGGAACTCATCTGTTACACTGGCACTTCATTTTTTTAAACTTATTACAACTCTAGACTTTTTTTGCGTTCCGTACGCACCATTCAAAGCGACGTCATCAATTTTCTATACTTTCTGACATCATTTGGTATTTTTCAGTCATTTACCGATTTGTTTAGAGAGCTAAATGACCGTGAAATTGAAAATCACTACAAAATGAACTCAGAAAATGTCGGAACTTGGCATGGTATCATCATTTCACCCACATAGCATGTGCAAAACAGTAGAGAGGGTTACGGCAAAAACTGGACGCACTTCGTATACAAACTGGACAATCTCTTTCGGAGTATCAGGGTTTCGGACGAGAACTCATCTGTTACATTGGCACTTCCTTTTTTAAAACTTATTACAACTCCAGACTTTTTTTGCATTCCGTACGCACCATTCAAAGCGACGTCATCAATTTTCAGAACTTTCTGACATCATTTGCTATTTTCAGTCATTTACCGATTTGTTTAGAGAGCTAAATGACCGTGAAATTGAAAATCACTACAAAATGAACTCTGAAAATGACGAAACTTGGCATGGTATCATCATTTCACGCACATAGCATGTGCAAAAGAGTAGAGAGGGTTAAGGCAAAAACAAGACGCACTTCGTGTACAAACTGGACAATCGCTTTCGGAGTATCAGGGTTTCTGACGAGAACTCATCTGTTACATGGGCACTTCATTTTTTTAAACTTATTACAACTCCAGACTTTTTGCGTTCTGTACGCACCATTCAAAGCGACGTCATCAATTTTCACAACTTTCTGACATCATTTGCTATTTTTTAGTCATTTACCGATTTGTTTAGAGAGCTAAATGACCGTGAAATTGAAAATCACTACAAAATGAACTCTGAAAATGTCGAAACTTGGCATGGTATCATCATTTCACCCACATAGCATGTGCAAAAGAGTAAAGAGGTTACGGCAAAAACTTGACGCACTTCGTGTACAAACTGGACAATCTCTTTCGGAGTATGAGGGTTTCGGACGAGAAATCATCTGTTACACTGGCACTTCATTTTTTTTAAACTTCTTACAACTCGAGACTTTTTTTGCGTTCCGTACGCACCATTCAAAGTGACGTCATCAATTTTCAAAACTTTGTGACATCATTTGCTATTTTTCAGTCATTTACCGATTTGTTTAGAGAGCTATATGATCGTGAAATTGAAAATCACTACAAAATGAACTCTGAAAATGTCGAAACTTGGCATGGTATCATCATTTCACCCACATAGCATGTGCAAAAGAGTAGAGAGGGTTATGGCAAAAATTGGACGCACTTCGTGTACAAACTGGACAATCTCTTTCGGAGTATCAGGGTTTCGGACGAGAACTCATCTGTTACACTGGCACTTCAGTTTTCTAAACTTATTACAACTCCAGATTTTTTTTGCGTTCCCTACGCACTATTCAAAGCGACATCATCAATTTTCAAAACATTCTGACATCATTTGCTATTTTTCAGTCATTTACCGATTTGTTTAGAGAGCTAAATGACCGT
>NC_057808.1:562634175-562634500 GCF_018294505.1 Triticum aestivum
TCATCATTTCACCCACATAGCATGTGCAAAAGAGTAGAGAGGGTTACGGCAAAAACTGGACGCACTTCGTGTACAAACTGGACAATCTCTTTCGGAGTATGAGGGTTTCGGACGAGAACTCATCTGTTACACTGGCACTTCATTTTTTTAAACTTATTACAACTCCAGACTTTTTTTGCGTTCCGTACGCACCATTCAAAGCGACGTCATCAATTTTGAAAACTTTCTGACATCATTTGCTATTTTTCAGTCATTTACCGATTTGTTTAGAGAGCTAAATGACCGTGAAATTGAAAATCACTACAAAATGAACTCTGAAAATGTC
>NC_057808.1:562635759-562637163 GCF_018294505.1 Triticum aestivum
TAGAGAGCTAAATGACCGTGAAATTGAAAATCACTACAAAATGAACTCAGAAAATGTCGAAACTTGGCATGGTATCATCATTTCACCCACATAGCATGTGCAAAACAGTAGAGAGGGTTACGGCAAAAACTGGATGCACTTCGTGTACAAACTGGACAATCTCTTTCGGAGTATCAAGGTTTCGGACGAGAACTCATCTGTTATACTGGCACTTCATTTTTTTTAAAGTTATTACAACTCCAGACTTTTTTGCGTTCCGTACGCACCATTCAAAGCGACGTCATCAATTTTCAACATTTTCTGACAGCATTTGCTATTTTTCAGTCATTTACCGATTCGGGGAAAAGAAAAAAACTATATAAAAAACTAATGAGAAATAAATAGAAGAAAATAAAAAAAGCAGAAAAGAAAAAAAATATAAAAAACTACTCAGAAATAAATAGAAGAAAATAAATAAAGAAGAAAAGAAAAAACTATATAAATTTTTTTCAACACTTTGTGACAGCATTTGCTATTTTTCAGTCATTTACCGATTTCGGGAAAAAAACTATATAAAAAACTTGAAATAAATAGAAGAAAATAAAAAAAGCAGAAGAGAAAAAACTATATAAAAAACTACTCAGAAATAAATAGAAGAAAATAAATAAAGAAAAAAAAAACTATATAAAAAATTATTGGGGCGCCCAGTGGGCCTGCTAGACCATGGGCGTGGAAATTCAGGCCCACAAGGGCCAGCAGGCTCACAGGGCAGCGTGCCATAGTTAGGCCCAGAAGCCTGCTTTACAAGGGAGTTCAGAGTAGCAGCCGCGGCTGGGTTTATAAACCAGTGCGGCTGCCATTCGCCCGGCGAGGTGGGACTAAACTTTCTACACCGCGGGTGGCAGCGCACCCCCATTAGTACCGGTTGGTAGCCCAACCCGGTACTAAAGGTGGTTCTTTAGTACCGGTTGGAGCCACCAACCGGTACTAAAGGCCTGCTCTTCCCGCCTCTTGGCCTGGCCAAAATAGGCCTTTAGTATCGGTTGGTGGATCAAACCGGTACTAATGGCCACCGCTATATAAGCACCACTTACGAATATTTTCAGTTCGTTTCAGTTTGTTCTTCGCCCCCGTCGCCGCCCCTGTCGCGCCCCAGCCCGTCTTCGCCGTCCACGTCGCCCCCGTCGTCGCGCGACCCGCCGCGCCATCGTCGCCGTCTCGCGCCGTCGCCCCCGACACACACATACACACACACACACATACACACACATACACACACACACACATTTTTTACTTATTTTCTGTTTTCCGTTGTTTAGATTAATGCATGTCAAATTTTCTGTTGAATTAATATAACTAGTTTATTTTTAGTAAATGCTTAGTTGAACTAGTTGAATTAATAGAACTAGTTTATTTTTAGTAAGA
>NC_057808.1:563248663-563468450 GCF_018294505.1 Triticum aestivum
CGATCCCCTATACTTGTGGGTTATCATTCATCACACATTGAACTAGGCGTTGCCCTTGAGCCTCCACAGGTGCTCCACCAGATCGTGCTGCAGTTCTTGATGCACCTGTGGGTCTCGGATCTCCTGACACATATTGAGGAAGGCAGCCCAAGATGCCGGTAGCTGGTGATCAACTTGGCCAAGAGGACCCTGCCTGTAATATGGTTCGGTGTCAAACACTGGCTCTTCCTGCTTGCTCTCAATGATCATGTTATGCAAGATGACACAACAAGTCATGACTTCCCACATTTTATCTTCCGACCAGGTCAGAGCGGGGTACCGATCAATAGCAAATCAAGATGGGACCACACCAAATGCCCGCTCGACATCCTTCTTACAAGCCTCCTGGCACTTGGCAAAGTAGGAGTTCTTGCCTCCTGGCACAGGGTTTGAGATAGTCTTCACAAATGTGGACCATCTCAGATAGATGCCATCTGCTAGGTAGTATCCCTTGTTGTAGTGGCGCCCGTCGACCTCGAAGTTCACCGAAAGAGCATGACCTTCAACGAGCTTGGCAAAGACATTCGAGCACTGCAAACGTTGATGTCATTGTGAGTTCCTAGCATACCAAAGAAGGAGTGCCAAATCCAGAGGTCCTGTGTGGCCACTACCTCAAGTACCACACTGCAAGCTCCTTTGCCGCATGTGTACATCCCCTGCCAAGCAAATGGACAGTTTTTCCATGCCCAATGCATGCATTCGATGCTTCCAAGCATCCCAGGAAATCCTCTTGCTGCATTTTGTGCTAGAATCCGAGCAGTGTCTTCGGCATTGAGTGATCGCAAGTACTATGGTCCAAACACTGCCAGCACTGCCCTGTAGAACTTGTACAAATACTCAATGGTGGTGGACTCGGCCATGTGTCCATAGTCTTCAAGTACATCACCGGGAGCTCCGTATGCAAGCATCCTCATAGCTGTCGTGCACTTCTGGAGTGAGGTGAATCCAAGTGTGCTGGTGCAATCCTTCTTGCAATGAAGTAGTTGTTGAACTCCCGGATGGAATTCACAATCCTGAGGAAGAGCTTTTGGCTCATCCGATAACGACGCCGAAATAATTTCTCGTCGTGCAGTGGAGCGTCACCGAAGTAGTCGGCGTAGAGCAAGCAATTGCCCTCCAGTCGATGCATCTGCTTGCTCTTACGACGGCTCGGCGCCGAGCCACCTCGCCGCGGCTTTGCATTGCTCGCGAATAGGCCAGCCAGAACGACGAGGACCATGAGGTGCTCTTCGTCCTGGGTGTCGGCCTCGGCTTCCTCCTCCAGCAGCGCCATGAACGCCTCCTCCTCATCGGAGTCCATCGCGGAACAGGCAAAACGCGACCAGGTGGTGCTTGAGAAAAATCACATACTAAAAAATATGAAACAACACATAGTTCAAATTCATAGCATAGTTCAAGCCCCATACCACAAGCAAGTTCATACGATGCTAAATAAAAATAGATAAAAGGATGCTAAATAAAAATAGATAAAACTACTCCTCGTCCTCCTCAGTGGTGTGGTCCGACGACGTAAACGCATCGAGCGACCAAGGATCTACATCGTCCCAGGTCGGTGTAGGTCCCAGCTCGATCTGGGCTTCCGCCAGTTCCTTCCGTGCACGCTTGTTCGTCCGATGCATGGCTCGATCCACCCTCCTCTGCACCCAGAACTCGTTCTCGGCAGCGACATCCTATGGGAAGTGCCCGCGCCACACCGCCATGGCGTGCTCGTCCGCCTCGGCTATGAGGAGGCGGCGATCCTCGTTGCTGATTAGTCGCCGGGGAGGCGCGAGATCCTGCGTCTGCTCATGCGTCCACATGTCGGAGAAGTTCATCTGCGACCAAGGCCACCTGAGGCGCCACGCCGCCGCGTCGTATGTGCGGGCGGCCTTGTGGGTGGTCTTGAATGTTCCGAGCCCGAGGCATGTATCGCCGGAGCGGATCTCTACGTAATACACGCCGGAGGGGTGGAGGTGGGCGCCGCGGTAGCCCGAGCTGCTCCGGGGCGCGGCGGCATGGCGGCGGCGGTGCACTGGAAGAGGCAAGGAAGAAGGTGTGGCAGGAGGAAATCGTGGAGGTTGGCGGGCGCAGGGGCGCTGCTTTTAACCAGCACGCTGGAACTACAGCGCGCGCTGCTGCTTTTCCCACGTGCACCAATTCTTTTCGCGCGCCTACTGGAGCGCGGCGCGCGGCCTCTCGTGCGCCAAACTAGCGGTTTATCCAGCGCACTGGGTATTTCACGCGCCTGTTGGAGATGCTCTAAGAGCATCTACAGCCGGACTTAACAAATCCGGCCCATCAAACGCCCGCGGATGTGACCGGGCACGTCCAAGGACAGTGACCGGTCACACCTCAAATTAGCCACTCTGCATCCGTCTCTCACATATTTCAACCCCTAAATCCATACAAAGCATGCAAAAGAAATCCTGCGTACTACATACTCCCTTCGGTCCTTTTTACTCTGCATATAAGAATTGTCTGAAGTCAAAATTCGAAAAAATATTAACATCTACAATGCTAAATTTATACAATATGAAAACTAAAGTCATGACACATCTAATGTTGTTAATTTCACATTCTCAATGTTGGTAATTTTTTTCTATAAACTTGGTCAAAGTTTACGAGCTTTGGCTCTAGAAAAATCTTATATGTGAACTAAAAAGGAACGGAGGGAGTACTACGTAGTACCCTAACTACTCTCCGTCGTCGGAAATGTCCATGATGATGGTGTGGGGTGCCGGCTAGACGTGCGGGTAGGAGTGTAATAGCCTGGATTTTGGCCCTTTTCTTTTTCTTTTGATTTATTTGTTTTTGCTCTGTTTTTCTTTTTGGAGTGGTTCTGTGGCCTTGTCACCTGGGAAATCATCTTCATTACCCCTCCCAAGTGGCTCATCATTCTCAAAACCTTTCCAAGATCATGTCACTTCACTTCTTGACCAAACCCTAAAATTCTTTTCTAGGGAAAATTCCTTTTTCATTAAAGGAATAATCCTATCTGCCCTAGGTTGTGAAGCAACCTATATTTCTGTCCACCCAAAAATTCCCAAATAATTCTCAGAATTCCTTTGGGTAATATGTAGCTCAAATATGCCCAAACATTTCCTTGGCCAGTTCAAAAATAATTCCCCAATAATTATTCTTCTATTCTGCCCTAAATGGCACTTTGTGAAGGAAGTGTCATTTATATTTTCCTAGTTGCTCCCAAACTCCTTGGGCATTCTTATATGTCCAAATAATTGCCTCATGCACAAGTTCAACTTTATTTGCCTAGCCAATCTTCCTCAGTGAATTTTCAAAGTTTCTGTCAGACAGAAGGCTTTGTGAAGGAAGTACTAGCTAGGAGTATCCAAATGAGTTGTAGTTTTGCACACTCCTTAATGTTCTCATATTAACCCCTTCCACCCATTTGCAGCCCCATCCAATCATCTATGTGACCACAGGAGCCAATCTTTGATTCTGGCAATATTTTCAGGTTGTGAAGCAAGTGTATTTTATATTCCTTCAAAAATCCTGATAAATTACCAGATCATTCTTATACCCATAAAACATCTTTCCACCCAATTTGGCATCATTTCATTGAGACATTTGATCACCAAAATTATTTCAAGTTTCTGGTCAGCAGAGATGTTTGTGAAGCAAGTGCCATTTTGGCTTGGCGAATTGGTATGAGACTTTTTGAGCATCTTCATATGACCATATGACCCTGCCTTGCCCAATTTGAGCTAAAGTTGATACTCCATGTGAGTGCACCATCATGCTCAAGTTTTTGGACCATTTTGGTCAATTGTGAAGCAACTGCAGTAAAACTTGGTCCATTTCTCCTCAAACTCCCCAGTACTGTAGTCCTTCCTAGCCTAAACACCCCAGACATAACACTTGACACATAGCAACTCTCTGTTGATCACACTTAGTTGATAAAGTTTACTGCAGTAAACTTCAGAGCTCACTTACCATTTAACCACAGCAGTTTTAACCAAACTACCACCTCAGTTGCAACCTCCCCAGGAAGGACTAACCCCCAGACATCATTTGGCATCGCTTGTGGCACTGTGTGAACCAGTGCGCGCGATGACCACCTCTATGGCATGCCATGGACGCGAGCTGGGTGGATTCTTGCTCGGGCCCCTCCTCTACTCGGCGTCTCAGCGAGCACGGGCCTGTCCAGCGTGTTCCCCGCATCGTCTCCGTCCTCCTGGACTCATCTCCCTCTCCCGAAGCCTCCTCGTCGGCGCTCGTCGCCGCTCACCCACGGGAGCACTGTGGCCGACAACGCATTAATGGCGCCCGGCCTCTTCCTCTGCCCCTCCCTTGGATCCTGCCGCCCCGTGCACTCTGTAGCTTGTCTGCGTTCTCCCTCGTCGCGTTCCCTCGCCTGCCCGTGATCACTGCCGTCACCAGGGACTCGGCCAGACGTGCCCGGCGGCACCCGAGCCCGTGCCTCTCGCTCCGGCTATTTATAGCCCCTCCCCTCGCCTCCCGAGCATCACAGCGACCTCTACCCACTCCCCCACGACTCCCTGACCACTAGCCCGAGCTCTAGAAGCTCTCCTCGACCCCCATAGCTGCCCCCCGGCTTAAATCCGAGCCATCCGAGCCCTCCCTCTACCTTCTGACCTCACCATAGCTCCACCCAGATCCCGGCGGTCCTCCCCGTGTCCTCGCCCCACCGCCGGAGCCACCCTGGCCGCGTGCTCCGAAGATCACCGCCGCCTCTGCCTCTTTTTTCGACCAACCATCGCCGCCTCCCCACTCCTCCCCGGGGCTTGTTTTCCCCCTGGATGGATGCGGTGGTCTGCGCAGTGCTCGCCGGTGGCCTCTGAGGGAGTCCTGGACTAAGGGGTCCTCGGGCGTCCGGCCTGTTAGCCATGGGCCGGACTGATGGGCCGTGAAGATAAGAAGACCGAAGACCCTCTACGTGTCCGGATGGGACTCTCCTTGGTGCGATCAATCATGTAGATTCATTTTTATGTAACCGACTCCATGTAATCCTAGATCTCTCCGGTGTCTATATAAACCGGAGAGAGTCCGGATAGGTGAAGGATGATTATCATAACCGTAGGCTAGCTTCTAGGGTTTAGCCTCTACGATCTCGTAGTAGATCAACTTTTGTAACACTCATATTCATCAAGATCAATCAAGGAGGAAGTAGGGTATTACCTCCATAGAGAGTGCCCGAACCTGGGTAAACATCGTGTCCCCTGTCTCCTATTACCATCAACCTTAGACGCATAGTTCGGGACCCCCTACCCGAGATCCGCCGGTTTTGACACCAACATTGGTGCTTTCATTGAGAGTTCCACTGTGCCGTCGGCAAAAGGATCGATGGCCCCTTCGATCGTCTGTAATGATGTTGTCCAGGGAGAAACCTTCCTCCCCGGACAGATCTTCGTATTCGGCGGCTTCGTACTGCGGGCCAACTCGCTTGGCCATCTGGAGCAGATCGATAGCTATGCCCCTGGTCATCAGGTCAGATCCGGAAGCTTGAACCATGCCGCGGACATCCGTGGAGACTCAATTGGAGACTGCGCCAACAGCTCCTCTTCGCCCCGATAAGCATGGCTTAAACCTGTCATCGGACCATATCCAGGAGATAGCTCCTATAACCGCTTCGGCCTTAGATCCGGAGCAGATCAGGTCATTCGAAGAGGGGAAGCTCAACCCCATCACGGAGTGTGCCGATTCTGCGGCGTTGGAGCCGCACACAGATCCTACTTCATATGATACTTGCATCAACGGAACCCCGGACTCGTCTCCGGCGATAAGTTCCGAACCTTGCGAGTCCGCGGATACCGAACTCGATCGGTTATTGATCTTTCAGCACTCACCTTTGGGTGATGTGCTAAAATCTTTTAAAAACCTGTCCTTGGCAGGGAACTCACAGCCGAACTATGACCAGTTCGGGCAAGGGGCTGAGGAGGGAGAATTTTGTTTCCCACCCACCACCCACTTCATAGCCATCGCCGATGACTTAACCGACGTGCTTGACTACGGCTCCGAAGACATCGACGGTATGGACGACGATGCCGATCAGGAGAAGGGCCAGGACCCGCCATTTACGGGACGTTGGCCGGCCACTTTCTCATACAATGTCTACATGGTAGACTCATCAAAAAATAACAGCGGCGATGACAGGGAAAGTCCAGCAAAGGAGGACCCCCCTAAAACACAGCCAAAGCGCCAGCGTCAGCGGCGCCGCTCTAAATCCCGCCGCAGCAGGGACAACAATACCAGCACAGGAGACGACAACACTCCGGACGGCGCCGAAGAAACAGAAGAACCCGATGAGCAAACTGTCGAACGACACAATCGGGAGCCAGGGCAAGTCAACCCTGACGAACAGGCCACAGAAGAAAACTCGGAGGACGATAGTTACCATCCGCCCTCCAAAGAAGAGACGAGCCTCGGCAACGAAGACTTCATCGTGCCTGAGGACCCTCTGGAGCAGGAGCGCTTTAAGCTTCAACTCATAGCCACTGCGAGGAGCCTGAAGAAGAAACAACAGCAGCTTCAAGCTGAACAAGATCTGCTCGTTGACAGATGGACTGATGTCCTGACAGCTGAAGAATACGGCCTCAAGCACCCAGCCAAGAGCTACCCAAAACGTAAATTGCTACCTCAGTTCGATGAGGAGGCGCCGGAGAAGCCCACACATCCCTCGCGCAATGCGGAGCGACCACCTCGAGTTCACAACAGTGCGGCAGACCGACCACCCCGCGGTCGGGATAAAGCGATAGCTCAAGCCGAGCAGCAGCCTGCTCCGCCGCCCCATAAAAATAGAGACAGAACAACTCGAGATCACCCGTACGACCTCCGGCAGACCCTGGACAGTAGAGTAGGACATACAAGATCGATCTACGGATCGCGAGGACGTGCCTCGAGACACGACGACGGCTACCTATTCGGACGTGACAAGCCTAACCACGCCCGAGCCGAGTGCCGCAGACGGACTCCATCAGAGCTACGTCATGATGCGGCCCGATATAGAGGCGCCGCACACCCCCTCTACTTCACAGATGAAGTATTAGATCATGAATTCCCCGAGGGGTTTAAGCCCGTCAATATGGAATCATATGACGGCACAACCGATCCCGCAGTATGGATCGAGGATTTTATTCTCCATATCCACATGGTTCGCGGAGATGATCTCCACGCCATTAAATACCTCCCACTAAAGCTCAAAGGGCCAGCTCGGCACTAGCTTAACAGCCTGCCTGAAAATTCTATCGGCAGCTGGGAGGACTTGGAAGAAGCCTTCCTGGACAACTTCCAAGGTACATATGTTCGGCCACCAGACGCCGATGACTTAAGCCACATAGTTCAACAACCTGGAGAATCAGCCAGGAAGTTTTGGACTAGGTTCCTAACTAAAAACAACCAAATCGTCGACTGTCCGGATGCCGAAGCCCTAGCGGCCTTTAAACATAGCATCCGTGACGAATGGCTCGCTCGCCACCTCGACTTAGAAAAGCCAAAATTTATGGCAGCCCTTACAGCACTCATGACCCGCTTTTGTGCGGGAGAAGACAGTTGGCTAGCCTGCAGAAAAATACAGCCAGTGAGGCAGCCCCCCCCCCCCCCCCCGAGGTCAAAAGTAGCAACAGCAAGCCCCGACGCAATAAACACAAACACTAAGGCAACGGCGACAACAGCGACGACACTGCAGTCAATGCCGGATTCAGTGGCTCCAAGTCCGGCCAACGGAAGAAACCGTATAAAAGGAACAATCAGGGACTGTCCAGCTTAGACCGCATACTTGATCGTCCGTGCCAGATACATGGCACCCCAGATAAACCAGCCAATCATACCAACAGGGATTGTTAGGTTTTTAAACAGGCAGGTAAGCTAAACGCCGAAAACAAGGAAAAGGGATCACAACGCGAGGACAACGGCGAAGAGCCCCGACAACCGAACACAGGGGGACAGAAAAAGTTTCCCCCTCAGGTCAAAATGGTGAACATGATATATGCTACACACATCCCCAAAAGGGAGCGCAAGCGCGCACTCAGGGACGTCTATGCGGTAGAGCCAGTCGCCCCAAAAATCAATCAGTGGTCGTCATGCTCGATCACCTTCGATGGTCGAGATCATCCGACTAGTATTCGTCACGGCGGTTCAGCCCCTCTGGTCCTCGATCCGATCATCGATGGATTCCACCTCACACGCGTCCTTATGGACGGCGTTAGCAGCCTCAACCTGCTCTATCAGGATACAGTGCGGAAAATGGGCATTAACCCCTCACGAATCAAGCCCACAAAGACTACCTTTAAAGGAGTCATCCCCGGCGTAGAGGCCCGTTGTACGGGCTCAATCACGCTGGAGGTGGTCTTCGGATCTCCGGACAACTTCCGTAGCGAAGAACTCATCTTCGATATCGTCCCATTTCGCAGCGGCTTTCATGCCCTGCTCGGACGAACTGCGTTTGCTCGATTCAACTCGGTGCCACAATATGCTTATCTTAAGCTCAAGATGCCCGGTCCACGCGGCGTTATAACAGTCAATGGAAATACAGAACGTTCTCTCCGTATAGAAGAACACACCGCCGCCCTAGCAGCAGAGGTACAGAGCAGCCTTCTCAAGCAGAACCGGAATCCGGCTGCCGAGCCCTTGGACACCATCAAAAGAGTCCGAACTATGCTGCAGGAGGACAGCCCGACTCATCAGGAGCTCGACTAGCAATCCGGCCTCCGTCCCGGTTGCGATCACATAGTGGCGCTAGTACCACGCGTACATAATTACGCACTCAATATCCCATGGGCGTCGACGGAGGCATCGCTTGTGGTCCACAGTACGGCTCGACCGACCTGAGACTCACACATACTTTCACCCTTTTTCTCCTTTTTATTTGTTTCAGGTTCCTTTTCCCGCGGGCCTGATCACCAGTCCTTTCGAAGGATCGACATACAAAGGCGGCAAGCAGCATAGGTCTGTAGGGTAACCTCTATTCATTCTTCTTGACGATATTTCTGCTCATTTCTCAGGACCCGCACGCTGCGCCCCCCTAGATTCCGGCATGTTAAATAGCCCGGATGCTTATCGCATTATCTGTACAAGATAAACCTTGACGTATCCATCCAGTTATAATAAAAATAGTATGCGGCCCAGTCTCTGTGGTTTTCACTTCTTATTGCATCTTATTTCGATTTGCTTATTGATCGCATCCGTGCACTTTGGCACGTTGCATATTCGCTAGGGGCTCACGATCGCCCCATAATACGGCAGCAAAGTCCGAACACTTC
This sequence comes from Triticum aestivum, assembly GCF_018294505.1. Taxonomy (NCBI): domain Eukaryota; kingdom Viridiplantae; phylum Streptophyta; class Magnoliopsida; order Poales; family Poaceae; genus Triticum; species Triticum aestivum. The sequence goes on from NC_057808.1 coordinate 563,257,918, forward strand.
TTATCGATAAGTTCGGCACCCCGAATTTAGCATTATATGCATTGGCTCTGAATCATGTCTTTGGTCAATAGTTGGGTTGCCCGGCTCCTGTCCTTGCTACCCTACGTTCCGCTACATCGGCTAGGGGTAAAGGGAGAACTACTGCGACTGTGCCCTGGTTTAAACCGGATGAGCACCTCGGTAGAGAAAGCCGAAAACTAACTGTCATGATGCGCCGAGAGCTGGTCAGCTATTCGGTGGTAACAAATCGTGAGAGATTTTTTCAGCGTCACGCGAAGGATGGGTACTTCCCGATCGGATGCTGATAGCACTCTGGCTCATATACCAGGGGTTGCGCCCATGTTTTATTATAAAACTCCTATGGCTAAGTGAGGGCGTTTAAGCCGCATAGTCTGATTGCCTGGTTCGTTGCGCTAAACAACTCCTTCAAGGACTATACAATTGGATAAAGATTGTTTAGAACCCATCCCGAACACCTCCGTACTACCTACGTGAGGGCAGAAGCTGACGACTGGCCAACCCTCAGATTAAATATAATACGGCCGCACTGGAGGAAATAATTAAAACATAATAAGCATTATATTACAAACCGGCTTTGTTTTTATCATACAAGACAAGGACAAAACACAAGTGTATTCATTCGAAAACAATCTCCTGCCTGCACTGCGCTGCGGCAAGCCGAGATCCTTTGAGGACATCCACAAAATATCGCTCAGGTGTGCGGTGCTCCTTGCCCTCTGGCGGCCCCTTGGCCACCCCGACGCCGTTCATCTTTGCCCACCACATCTTGCAGCGGGCGAAGGCCATGCGGGCACCTTCGATGCAGACTGATCGCTTGACGATGTGTAGCCGGGGACAGGCCTCCACCACCCGCTTCACGAGGCCAAAGTAACTGCTGGGTATCGCCTCGGCCGGCCACAACCGGATTATCAAATCCTTCATGGCTAGTTCGGCCACCCTGTGCAGCTCGACCAGCTGTTTCAGCTGATCAGTAAAAGGCACCGGATGTTCTGGCACGGCGTACTGCGTCCAGAACAGCTTCTCCGTCGAGCTCCCTTCTTGGGCCCGAAAGAACTCCGCCACATCGGACACGCTGCGTGGTAGATCCGCAAAAACCCCTGGGCAACTCCGAATTCGGGTTAGTAAAAGGTACTTCCTCTCCGCACACTTGCTTTGCATGTTAAATGCCTTACCCGCCGCGATCTTCCTGGCCTCCTAGATCTCCTTGAGGGCATCCCGGGCCTCAGTCCGTGCGGCCTCCGCACTCTGACGAGCCTTGGCGAGTTTGGTCTCTCGGACCAACGCATCATGCTCCAAGGCCTCACACTTCTTCACCGCGTCCTGGAGCTCCTTCTGGACCTTGCCGACCTGGGCCTTGAGCTTCCTACGGGCGGCTTGCTGCTGGACAGCCTTCCCCTCGGTTTCGGCCAGGGCCTTCTTTAGGGCCTCGACCTCGGTCGTCGCTCCTACACATATTATGACACTATGGTCAATACACACCACTTATTCTTTCCGAATACATAAGCAAGACGTTACATACCTTGCTTCTCCCGGAGCTGAGGTTTCACCACTCCAAGCTCGTTCTCGGCTCGCTCCAGCCTCTGCTTCAGTTCAGAGACTTCGGCAGTACGCGAATTCGCGGCTAACAGCGACGCCTGCTTGTTCATACATATTAAGTTAGTCTCCTACAAAGGGTTGATCCTCTGTCCGGCTTTTCTTTCAGAACGTCCGACAGTGTCTCAGGGGCTACTAACTATATCGGGATTTTTGTCCCTTTATGTCGCTTACCTTAAAACCTGTTAGCAGGTTGCTACAGGCTTCGGTCAATCCGCTTTCAGCGGACCGAACCTTTTCAACCACCGTGCCCATAAGGACACGATGCTCCTCCACGATGGCGGCGCCTCGTAGCAATTCCATCAGATCAGTCGGTGCCCCTGGATGGAGGAGGGTCACCGGTGGAGCTGCGGCACCTCTCTCTTTCGTAGGAAGGTGCGCTCCGGATTCCGGAATCACTTCGGTGTCCGGAACAGTGTTCGGCTGAGTGCTGAACTGAGTACGACCCCTACTTTCAGTCTCCAGGGGGCCGGAATCCCCCTGGTGCCTAGGGACGGAGGCCTCGCCTTCGGGCGCCTCCTGAGCCCCTCCCCGGCCTGGGGAGGTCCTTCGGGACATCACTTCCTCGTCACCCGCGGCCTCGGTGGAGTGAGTGGTCGGTGGTGGCTCGCTGGCCATCTCCTTTGTATCTAGCGAACCTCCAGACGAGGAACACTGGATACTGGCGCGGGCCAGACTGTCACGATGCAATTAAATCACGTTAAACACAATGAACATGAGAGGCCGGACACATGGGAACATGTGATTCACGGAACATACGACGCAGCTCGGGGTTTAGTGCGGAGGTGTCGCTCCGGACTACTGTCGATGTCCCACGCGGCGTTAGCCGTGACGACACCCTTCCCCTTCTTGGGCGTTCCCGCCTCCAGATTCATGGAGGCCGCCCTCTTCTTCTTTCTCTCCTCAGGGGGAGGGTTGTTTTCCTCCTCTTCCTCTTCCTCGTCGTCGTCCTCAGGGATGGAGGAATGGGTTTCTTCGTCTTCGGACGTTACGTCCGAAGTACCCTTACGACGGGGGCCGCCTTTGGCCCCCTTGGCCTTCTTCTCCGGTGCCTTATAGGGCGCCGGCACCAGCATCTTCGCCAACCGTGGGATGACTGGCTCTTCAGGTAGTGGAGCCGGACACTGGATCCGCTTCGCCCTCTCCATCCAGTCCTGAAGAAGGAATGATGATAAAAGATCAGACATCATCCTCGTAACAAACACATGGGGGATGCTTTAAAAATAACATACCTCGCTGGCAGGTTGGTTAATGTCGTGCCCGCGGTCTGAATCTGCGGCCGGCGGTTTCTCGTTGCCCATGAAGAGCAACTAACAGGCGCCCTCGTGAGTGGTCTCAAAAATCCTCTTCAGGGTTGAGGAAAGCCTTGCACACGACGATAAACACCGAGATGTTGAGGAAGGAATTCGGGGACAGATCGTGGAAATCTATCCCGTAATAATACATCAACCCGCGGACGAAGGGGTGGAGTGGAAACCCTAGTCCGCGGAGGAAATGAGGGAGGAATACCACCCTCTCGTTGGGCTTCGGCGTGGGGACAACTTGCCCCTGGGCTGGAAGACGGTGGGTGATTTCCTTCGCAAAATACCCGGCCGCCCGAAGCTCTGTAATGTCCTTCTCCCTAACGGAGGAGACCATCCACTTACCCTGGCCTCCGGATCCGGACATGGTTGCAGTACTAGCTCAAGCGGGAGGGAGATAAGAATTTGGGCGCTGGAGCTCGAGATTGGAAGGGCGGAGAAAGAGAGAAGGCGTGGGGGAAAAAGGGAATCCTTATCCCCTTATAAAGGCAGTGAATACCTAATGCCTCCCCATTCGCCTCGAAACTCGCCTATTCCCGAGGCCTGTGTAAACGGCACGATTGGGTTACCCAATCCCATGTTAATGAGAATCCCGCGATAAGGGGACGCGATCTCTGCTTCGACAAGACATGCCGACGAAAGCCGTGTCCCAAAACACGAAGCGGCAGGCGAGAACGGTTCGAAACAATGAGCCGGGCAGGCGTGATGTTACGTTACGAAAAGTTGTCAGCGGATTAGGATCGTGAAATATTGTATTCTCTGCAGTTGCATACACAGGTCCGGACATATTTACTACATCCGAAGACTATTCTGGAGTTCGGAAGAAGGGAACCCGCCTTGCAATGCCGAAGACAAATCCGCGTGCCGGACTCCTCGTCATTGAAGCCAGGTTCAGGGGCTACTGAGGGAGTCCTAGACTAAGGGGTCCTCGGGCGTCCGGCCTGTTAGCCATGGGTCGGACTGATGGGTCGTGAAGATACGAAGACCGAAGACCCTCTACGTGTCCAGATGGGACTCTCCTTGGCGTGGAAGGCAAGCTTGGCGATCAATCATGTAGATTCCTTTTTATGTAACCGCCCTATATCTCTCCGGTGTCTATATAAACCGGAGAGAGTCCGGATAGGCGAAGGATGAATATCATAACCATAGGCTAGCTTCTAGAGTTTAGCCTCTACGATCTCATGGTAGATCAACTCTTGTAACACTCATATTCATCAAGATCAATCAAGCCCGAATCTAGGTAAACATCGTGTCCCCTGTCTCCTGTTACCATCGATGTTAGACGCACAGTTCAGGACCCCCTACACGAGATCCACCGGTTTTGACACTGACAGCCTCCCCTTGGCCGGAGTTGGCCGGAGCCGCGAGGCCAGCGCCGGCGCCCCTTCCTTTGTTCTGCGCTGCGTCGGGAGGAATAAGTGCAGGAGCGGGAGGAGAGAGAGGAGAGAGTTGACCAGGCGCGGGCCCCGCTCGTCAGCCCCTTGGCGTTGACCCTGCCCGGTCCAGCTGGATAAGTGACGGGCCCCGCAGCCCGTGGGACCCGCACGTCAGCGACCCCGAGCCCCGGCCCCATCCATGCTGACGTGGATAAGTGGACACGTATCCTGGTAAGTATGTTTTCAACTTCTGAAAGCGTATTTCCTTATATGCGTTTCTGTCTTATCCACTCAGGGACTTGTTTGTGATGAAATTTTTACAAAAAAGTCCCTAATCTTCTACACCTCATAACTCCGCAACCGTAACTCCGTTTGAGGTGAATCCAACGCTCACTTCTTCGTTTCGTCGAGCCCGTTCAGTTGGTCACACTTTCACCATGTTTTGACATTCTGAAAATGACCATTTTGCCCATGCCCTTAATCAGCCCCCTCCGAGAGAGAACATTTTTCGGCGATTCGTTCCGCGAGTTTCTCGCACTTTCTCCCGGTGATTTCTTCCACCCTAGGCAAGCCACGCCCTCCATTTGCATCACTGTAATGCAGTGACATGTTTTAATCTATTTGAACTTGTTTAAAATATTGCTTTAGCTACATGACTTTGTGCATGGCATTCTCTCAGAGTATTATTTTGATCTTGTTGTTGCCATGCTATTGTTTGGAGTACTAGGAGTTATGTTTGTAGTTGATGAGTATCATGTTGCCATTGGAGTATTAGTGGTTGATATTATGATTGTTTTTATGATGATATCTGTTATTATATTTTGGAGTATTACTTTGGATGTCATGCTTCCTTTGGATTATTAGTGGTTAGTATGATTTATTTTCATGATGCTAGTCGATGTTCTGTTACTGTTGCTTGGAGTATTAGTTTCGGAGATGATGTTTACGTGTGGATCTTAGTGGGATAGCTTTGTTCTTGTTATTGGAGTAGTAGAGTTATGGTTTTCAGATTCATCATAATAGAAATGTTATGCTATCCTTGGAGTATTTTGATATGATGATATTATGTTCAGATTATTTGCGGGATATTGCTATGACTTGGAGTATAGTTTGATAGTTGATATCGGAGTATCAGTTATCACAGTTATATTTTTGGGGATAAATTCCGTCATTAAGTTGGTCAGGTGCCACCACATTTACCTTTATGGGAAAGCCCTAATGCGACGCTATTACCGTGTCTCTCGTCGGTGCCTCCAACGACGGAAGGTTATGGGCGCGCGCTACCCTGATCAAGTAGGCGGACATAAGCTTTGTGTGCCCATAGTTGGATTTTGCGCGCTTTTGTCCCCGTTTGGGACGGTTTGTTGTTTTGGCCACGACGGTGGCCGTTGGTGTCTTTGGTAGACACGGGGCCACCCAGGACTAGCCCAGTGGGGAGTGAGTCGGAGTGGCCGGGAGAGTGTCATGGCAGTAGATCGGTTTTGTCGGAACGCCGTTGGTCCACCCGAATGGGAGTGCGAGGCCATGGGTTCCGTGGTGTGGGTACAGTGAGCTACGTCTGCAGAGTGTGTTTGTTTAAACTATCGATAGCCGCATCCTCGGTCATGGGCATAAGTTCGTACTAGGTCACACCGTTCGATCAACACTCACATGACGGAATGACTTATAGGTGATGTATATGTTGATATTGTGAGCAGTAACAGTTTGGCAGGATGTTGATGATGATGTTTGAGACCAAGTGTTGGTCATGGTAGTGATCGCTGGAAAGATCACCGTTTGAGACCAAGTGTTGGTCATGGTTGTGATCGCCGGAAAGATCACCGTTGGTTTACAAGACCACGAGGTTGTTCCGTTTGTGATCCGGGAATGATCACCGTTTAGTTTTGATAACGAGGTGATCGAGATGGTATATTGCTTGGCCGGTTAGCCAAGAGAGATATGGTTATGGAGATCTGAGATGGTGATTTATCAGTATTGTAGTAGTTTCATATCATGCTTAGTAGTTGCTGTTGTATCATGGTAGCTGTTAATTTAATTAACCTGCTTAATGCTATGTTGTTGTGTTGCCTTGATGTTTTTGGTTGTTGTGAGCTTGCAAGTACATTCAATGTACTGACCTGGCGTGTCATGCCAGATTGCAGGTGATGCCTTGATTGCTTGATTGCTTGTCGTGGTTTCCGCTCGTGCGAGCTAGATCATGTCCCAGCCAGAGTCCCTGCGGAGTGGAGTTCACCACCTCCATCGTTGTTCCGCTGCAAGAAGTTTTCTGCTGCTAGAGATTTCCGCTGCTTCGAGTTGTTCCGCTGCTAGCATAGAGCAAGTGTAGTATCGCAGGCGTAGTGTCGCCATGCTGATATTATCGTTGTAACATCAGACCCGTGTAATTATTATTCTTGTAATAAGAGCTGATTTGATATATGTCAAGCAGTGACGTATTCCAGAGACTTCTCCTCGATCTCTGGGCTAGAATACGAGGCGTTCCGGTTTCTCTGAGCCGGGGTGCCACAAGGTGGGCTCCGGCTTATCCTCCTCCTACTCGACCTCATCCATGTAGGCGAGCAGCTCTGCCTCAACCGCGGCCTGCTGCACCTCCATCTCATGCCGGAGACGATGTCTGGCCTCCACAGTCGACTCCGACCAGAGGAAATCGAGGATGGTCTGCTGCTCTGCTTGCAGATCCACGTCGCCAGCTTCCCCCACATCCTCCTCTGGCTCATCATCCTCCTCCTCCTCAACCTCCTCCTCCTCATCCAACACCTCCTCCGGATCCACTGCATCCAGAGGTAGCCCTGCGGTGATCCGGGCTTCACGCCTAGGCCGGATATGCTCAAGGAGCTCGAGCCGGCGCTCCGGCGTCAGAAATGGCTCGCTCCTTACCCGGCGGCGTGGGGGTATGGGGCGGATGGGTGGAGTAGAAAGTTGATGTCTGGTAGAACTACGTCGGTATTTCCCCAAAGAGGAAGGGATGATGCAGCACAACAACGGTAGTTATTTCCCTCAGTGTTGAGACCAAGGTTATCGAACCAGTAGGAGAACCACGCAACACTACGTGAACAGTACCTGCACACAAATAACAAATACTCGCAACTCGACGTGTTAAAGGGGTTGTCAATCCCTTTCGGGCAACGGCGCCAGAAATTGGCAAATGGACGTGAGAAAGTTGTAATAAATTGATAGATGGATCGCCAAATAAAATAAAGTGCAGCAAGGTATTTTTGTATTATTGGTTTAATGGATCTGAAAATAAAATCAAATAAAAATAGATCGCAAAGGAAAATATAATAAAGAAGAGACTCGGGGGTCGTAGATTTCACTAGTGGCTTCTCTCGAGAAAAATAGCAAACGGTGGGTAAATGAATTACTCTTGGGCAATTGATAGAACTTCAAATAATCATGACGATATCCAGGCAATGATCATTATATAGGCATCACATCCAAGATTAGTAGACCGACTCCTGCCTGCATCTACTACTATTACTCCACACATCGATCGCTATCCAGCATGCATCTAGTGTATTAAGTTCATGGAAAAATGGAGTAATGCAATAAGAACTATGACATGATGTAGACAAGATCTATTTATGTATAAATAGGCCCCATCTTGTTATCCTTAATGGAAACGATACATACGTGTCGGTTCCCCTTCTGTCAGTGGGATCAAGCACCGTAAGATCGAACCCATCACAAATCACCTCTTTCCATTGCAAGATAAATAGATCAAGTTGGCCAAACAAAACCGAAATATCGGAGAAGAAATACGAGGATATAAGCAATCATGCATATAAGAGATCAAAGAAGACTCAAATAACTTTCATGGATAAAAAGATAGACCTGATCATAAACTCAAAGTTCATCGGATCCCAACAAACACACCGCAAAAAACAGTTACATCATATGGATCTCCAAGAGACCATTGTATTGACAATCAAAAGAGAGAGAGAGGAAGCCATCTAGCTACTAACTACGGACCCGTAGGTCTACAAAGAACTACTCACGCATCATCGGAGAGACACCAATGGGCATGATGAACCCCTCCGTGATGGTGTCTAGATTGGATCTGGTGTTTCTGGAACTTGCGGCGGCTGGAATTGATTTTCGTCGACTCTCCTAGGGTTTCTGGAATATTGGGGTATTTATAGAGCAAAGAGGCGTTGCGGGAGGCCACCGAGGTGGGCACAACCCACCAGGGCATCCCTGGGCCTCCAGGCGTGCCCTGGTGTCTTGTGCTCACCTCGGGCTCCCTCTTCGGTACTTCTTTGGCACACTGGATGTCTTCTGGTCCAAAAAAAACCCACAAAAAGTTTCGCTGTGTTTGGACTCCATTTGATATTGATTTCCTGCGATGTAAAAACATGCAGAAAACAGCAATTGGCACTGGGCACTATGTCAATAGGTTAGTACCAAAAAATGATATAAAATGACTATAAAATGATTGTAAAACATCTAAGAATGGTAATATAACAACATGGAACAATAAAAAATTATAGATACGTTGGAGACATATCAGCATCCCCAAGCTTAATTCCTGCTCGTCCTCGAGTAGGTAAATGATAAAAACAGAATTTTTTATGTGGAATGCTGCCTAACATGTTCATCACATATTCTTTTCTTTGTAGCATGGACATTTGGGCTTTTATATGGATCGAAGCAATAGTCTAGTTTTGACATGAGGACTTAAATACTCAAGCATATCAACAAGCAATCATGTCTTTCAAAATATCAATGCTAAAATAAGTTATCCCTAGCCCAGTATGCTCAATCATTGATCCATTCATGAAACACACTCGCATATTAGCTACACCCAGTGCTCAAGTACGATCATAGTGCCGTTTAGTTGGTGCTTTATAAGAGAAGATGGAGACTCAAATAAAAAGTAAAAATTGCATAAAGTAAAAGAAAGGCCCTTCGTAGAGGTGCCAGAGCTCAAAGCATTTTGCGAGGCATGCTTTTCCTGTCAACGAGATTTGTAGAGGTGCCAAAGCTCAAAGCGAAATAGATAGAGATAAAAACATTTTGTGAGGCATGCTTTTCCTGTCAACGAGAACGATCGAGTAGTTCCCAATACTTTCCATGCTAGATATATCATAGGAGGTTCCCAAATAGAAAATAAAGTTTATTCCTTTTTCCACCATACTTTCACTTTCCATGGCTAACTGTATCCACGAGTGCCTTCCATACCAACACTCTCCAAGGAATTTATTATTTGACAACATAAAGTAAATTCATTTTTCATTTCGGGACTGGGCATCCCTAATACCTTTTCCTTACTCTCGTGCAATGACAAGTGAATAAACACTCATCGTGAAAATAAAATATCTAGCATGGAAATATATTAGACACCCCCTACCGTTTCATGAGCGGTACGAGCACACAAAAGAGAAGTTTATTTTGAAAATTAGAGATGGCACATGCAAATTTGCTTAGAACGGCACGGAAATACCGCATATAGGTAGGTATAGTGGACTCATAAGGAAAAACCAGTTTAAAGGATTTTGGATGCACAAGTAGTGATCATACTTAGTGCAAATGAAGTCTAGCAAAAAGATTGAGAAGCGACCAAGCAAGAAACAAAAAATCTCATGAGCGAGCATTGAACATAATTAACACCGAATAATGCACCACAAGTAGGATGTAATTTCATTGCATAACTATTGACTTTCGTGCTTGCATAGGGAATCACAAACCTTAACACCAATATTTTTACTAAAGCACAATTCCTCATCAACATGACTCACATATCACATCATCATATCTCAAAACTATTACAAAGAATCAATTTTATTTTGTCCAATGATCTTCATGAAAGTCTTTATTATATCCTCCTTGGATATCTATCACTTTGGGACTAGATTCATGTATTGCTTTTTTAATAAGCTCAACAAATACAAGTGAAGATCATGAGCATAATATTTCTTTCTCTCAAATTAATTTAAGTGAAGCAAGAGAGAATTTCTAAAAAAAATTACTAACTCTCAAAGAAATCTATGTGAAGCATGAGAGCATTTCTTCAAAAATGACAAAGCACACCGTGCTCAAAAAGATATAAGTGAAGCACTGGAGCAATTCCATAGCTCATAAAGATTTATGTGAAGCATAGAGAGGAATTGTAACAAGTCATAGCATAATTTTGGCTCTCTCAAATAGGTGTGTCCATCAAGGATTCATGACTTAAAACAAAAGGCAAAACAAGCAAAGACTCATATCATACAAGATGCTCCACACAAAACTCATAGTATGTGACGAATAAACATATAGCTTCGAGTAAAATACCAATGGTCATTAGAAGAAAATGAAGGAAATGTGACCTAGAGGCAATAATAAAGTTGTTATTTATATTTCCCTATATCATGATAAATGTTTATTATTCATGCTAGAATTGTATTAACCGGAAACTTAGTACATGTGTGAATACATAGATAAAACAGAGTGTCCCTAGTATGCCTCTACTTGACAAGCTCGCTGATCAAAGATGGTTAAGTTTCCTAACCATAGACATGTTTTGTCATTTGATGAACGGGATCACATCATTAGATAATGATGTGATGGAGAAGACCCAACCGTTAGCTTAGCATAATGATCGTTTAGTTTTATTGCTATTGTTTTCTTCATGACTTATACATATTCCTCTGACTATGAGATTATGCAACTCCCGAATACCAAAGGAACACCTTGTGTGCTATCAAACATCACAATGTAACTATGTGATTATAAATTTGCTCTACAGGTGTCTCCGAAGGTGTTTGTTGGGTTGGCATAGATCAAGATTAGGATGTGTCACTCCGTGTATCGGAGAGGTATCTCTGGGCCTTCTAAGGTCCAAAGATACGGGATGATGCATTACGGAACGAGTAAAGAGACTTGCCGGTAACGAGATTGAACTAGGTATGATGATACCGACAATCGAATCTCGGGCAAGTAACATACCGATGAAAAAGGGAATGACGTATGTTGTTATGCGGTTTGACCGACAAAGATCTTCGTAGAATATGTAGGAGCCAATATGAGCATCCAGGTTCCGTTGTTGGTTATTGACCGGAGATGTGTCTCGGTCATGTCTACATAGTTCTCGAACCCGTAGGGTCCGCACGCTTAACGTTCGATGACGATTTGTATTATGAGTTATGTGTTATGTGTTTTGGTGACCGAAGTTTGTTCGGAGTCCCGGATGAGATCACGGACATGACGAGGAGTCTCGAAATGGTCAAGGTGTAAAGACTCATATATTGGAAGGTTATATTCGGACATCGAAATGGTTCCGAGTGATTCGGGTATTTTACCGAAGTACCGAGGGGTTACCGGCGGAAATATGGGCCTTAGTGGGCCTTAGTGGACAGAGAGGAGGGCCGCAAGGGGTGGTCGCCCTCCCCCTCCCCCCCCCCCCGCCATGGCAGTCCGAATTGGACTAGGAGGAGGGGGCGGCGCCCCCCTTTCCCTCTCCCTGTCCCTCTCCTTCCTTTTCACTCCGGTGGAGAAAGGAAAAAGGGGGGGTCGAATCCTACTTGGACTAGGAGTCCAAGTAGGACTCCCCCCATGGCGCGCCCCTCCTGGCCGCCGGCCTCCTCCTCCCCTCCTTTATATACAGGGGCAGGGGGCACCCCAAAGGCACACCAAGAATTCTCTTAGCTGTGTGCGGTGCCCCCCTCCACAGTTTACTCCTTCAGTCATAGCGTCGTAGTGCTTGGGCGAAACCCTGCGCGGATCACATCACCATCACCGTCACCATGCCGTCGTGCTGACGGAACTCTCCCTCGACCACCTACTGGATCAAGAGTTCAAGGGACGTCATCGAGCTGAACGTGTGCTGAACACGGAGGTGCCGTACGTTCGGTACTTGGATCGGCTGGATCGTGAAGACGTTCGACTACATCAACCACGTTAATCTAACGCTTCCGCTTTCAGTCTACGAGGGTACGTGGACACACTCTCCCCTCTTGTTGCTATGCATCTCCTAGATAGATCTTGCGTGGGCATAGGCTTTTTTTTTGAAATGCATGCTACATTCCCCAATAGTGGCATCCGAGCCAGGTCTATGCATAGATGATATGCACGAGTAGAACACAAAGAGTTGTGGGCGATAATAGTCATACTGCTTACCGCGAACGTCTTACTTTGATTCGGTGGTATTGTTGGATGAAGCGGCCCGGACTGACATGACATGACTGCGTTCATGAGACTGGTTCTACCGACGTGCTTCGCACACAGGTGGCTGGCGGGTGTCTGTTTCTCCAACTTTACTTGAATCAAGTTTGACTACATCCGGTCCTTGTTGAAGGTCAAAACAGCACACTTGACGAAAAATCATTGTGGTTTTGATGCGTAGGTAAGAACGGTTCTTGCTAGAAGCCCATAGCAGCCACGTAAAACTTGCAACAACAAAGTAGAGGACGTCTAACTTGTTTTTGCAGGGCATGTTGTGATGTGATATGGTCAAGACATGATGTGATATAAGTTATTGTATGAGATGGTCATGTTTTGTAAAAGTTATCGGTAACTGACCTGAGCCTTATTGTCGTGGAATTGTCATGGCAGATGTCCTAGTGTGAGGACTTATTCGTGGAGCCATCGCAACTAGGTTAGCTTAAAGGGGTTAAACGGGACAAAGGACACAAGGAGTTTATACTGGTTCGGCCCCCTGCGATGAAGGTAAAGACCTAATCCAGTTTGAGGTGGTATTGCTTATGTTTCGATTACCAGGGAGCGAATACGCTTGACCTAGCTTTCAATCTCTTGTTTCTTGCCCTAAACCGCCACCGGGTCATCCCTTTATATACACAGGCGGATGCCCAGCGGCTCACGGAGTCCCGGCTGGCTCGTAAACAACGTGTCCGGCTCAATGACTAATTATACTTGCCTTCCAATACAAGTTATACACATATGGCGGTTTACCCCTATGGGCCTTAAGTCGCCTTTGGGCTTCGGGCCCTTAGTAGGTCTGCTTCGTGAACCGCCATCTTCAACGTCTTCTTGGGCTTTGTCTTATGAACCGCCATAAGTATAACCCGGCCCCTCCTGGGCGGGTCATACCCAATAGTTATATCCCCAACATTAGGCCCCAGATTGATTTGAACTTGTTCATGTCAATCTTCAATACTTAGACAAAATCCTTCTTCATTTATCCTTGAGAGATCTTGTAACCCGCCATGACGTCATCTCCTGGGATTGTTGTAACCCGCCGTGACGTCACCTGTCATTAATATTACACAAGGCCCAAATCTGAATAAATCTTCTCTTTTTAGTGAACCTCCAAAAATCGAGGCGTCTGTGTTGTAGCATATCCATTTTTTGGCCTCCTCGATTCCTGCGCATATCACTTATCCTTTTGACGTTATAAATAGGGCCAGGGGTCCCTGTCACTTTTCCCTCTTTGCCTCTTTGTCTGTCTTCCACTTCGCGTCGCCTCAGAGCCCAAGCTCCGCCGCCGCCGTCGACCTTCGCCACTGCCTCAACAACGACCGCTGCATCAACCTGATTTGACCAGAATCCGTCCGCGTGCCTCTGCTTTTTAACAGCTCTGGTGAGTTCTCCTCCTTCCTTTCTCCATAGATCCCATTAGGGTTTTGTATGCATTCATCGGAGTTCATCTTCGTTCTTGGTTGTAACCTTCTCTTTTTTATCCAAACTTGGTACCTCTCCTGTGCGGCGGTAGTTGTAGCACTTATTTCCGCTACTGCGGCATCTCCCTTTGCATAAAAAATCCGATTTGGACATATGAACTGCTTAAGCACCATAATTTAGGTCAAGATATTTTTCCATTATCTGCAGTGTCGTAGATCCAAAATCATACAATAATTTGCGAAACCTGTTTTTCAACACTTAGTGATTTTTCCTTTCTCAAATCTGTACTTCAATAATTGTGTGGGCGGCTTAACTCAAAAAACCGTAACCCGCCAGGTACCATTAGTCCCCTCTTAAGCCGCCAATAGCTCTTCTTTATACCTTCAAATGCCAATCTCCAGTTTAACATCCATGCATGCTTTATGTAATCTCCGGTCTACTTTTTAAACCATCAGCCGGCTTAACCATATAATCTTGATCCGGCATAATTTTCCTTTCAGATCACCAAGGAAAAAATGGCTAAAACGTACACTTCCTGCAACTGGGTCCAATCTCGCGTTACTGGAGAAGATCTGAAGAATCATGTTGCAACTGGCTCCTTAGCCAAGAAAGAGGTCATCCATTGGAGGGCCCCTGGTGAAGAATATCCTCCTACACCCAAGGATGGAGAGGTGATTGTCTTTACTGACCACCTGAGTCGGGGGTTCAGCCTACCCGGCTCAAAGTTGTTCCGCGATGTGCTTCATTTCTTCCAACTTCACCCTCAAGATATTGGAACCAACTCTGTGTCCAACATTTGCAAATTCCAAGTGTTCTGTGAAACTTATCTTCAAGAGGAGCCCACAATTGACTTATTCAGAGAATTCTACTATTTAAACTGTCAAATAGTGTTTACTGACGGGACCTGCCAAGAGCTCGGTGGAGTCTCAATTCAAAAGAGGAAAGAAGCCAGCTTTCCCCATGCTAAACTGCCTAGTCACCCCAAAGACTGGAACCAAACTTGGTTCTATTGTCAAGATACATCTCCAGCTAGTGAAAATCTTGTGTCGGGTTACCGTGATCACCGACTTAGCATCACACATCCACTCCCCTCACGGCTCAGTGTGAAGGAACGGGCAAAATATGCACCAGCATTTTCAAAGCTCAGAGCCCTTATGGCCAATGGCTTAACTGGCGTCGACTTTGTGCGGTGCTGGGTGTCTTGGAGTATCTTGCCATTAAGCCGTCGCCCCGGCTTAATGTGCCAATACACTGGTAACTTAAAAGATCCCCAGTGCCACTATGACATTCAACTGTCTGATGCAGAAATTGCTGAAGCCACCAAGAAATTGCCGAACGAACCTTTAAGTGAATGCAGCAAAATAGGACTTAGTCCCTTCAGCACCTTCAACAAGCCGCCAGCCGTAAGTGTTGCACACCTTCCATTCAATCAATACTTTAATAGTTCGCTTACTCATGATCTTTTTGACCTCAACAGGCTGATTCTTCATTTTGGAAGAAGAAACCACAAGATAAGCTGGCCAAAACAGCTTGTGTCAAGACCAAAACTACCAAGAGACCTACTAAGAAGACCATCGAGACTGCCGATTTAAACTTAGATGATGACAAGGAGGATGATGATGAGTCGGAGGTAGATCTTGACTCTCTTGGCTCATTTTTTATACACCTTATTGACAATGATTATGATCAGGATGACGCAGAAGCCAGTCGTGCCGGCGACACAGAGGTAATTATTCTTTCCTCTGGCTCAGAACCTCTGCCGACGGAGAAAACCCGACAAACAAGCCGGAAAGTAAGCTTTTCTCACCCTCTAGCTCACTTGGATCCCAACTTTCTTTTGAAGAAACAGCAACATGAAGTTCGCCGCACCAGTCGGCATAGTGGTGGTATAGTTACTTCGTCCGGCTTACCAAACACGCCGATTCGCAAACGCCGCCGATAGGTCTTACCTACTTCTGATATATTTTATCCCAAGGCGGGTCATTTTCGACAACCTCTTAACCCGTCTGATTCAAACTATCAGGGGATTTCTCATTCCTCCTCTGGCGAGTCAACGGGAACTCAAATCCCAACTTTCAATACTGTACCTGGGTAAGGGTATATTCAATCATTCAAACCTTATGCATGATCATTATACTAACCTCTTTATACTTCTTATGTTCAGGGGCCAGGCTAAACCCAGTAAAAAGCCAAAGCTGAGTAAGCCAGTCGACGACTCTAACCCGTCTGAACCGGAAAAACAACAATCAGAACCTTCTAACCCAACTACTGAGGCCAGCCCTGATGACCCGCCACCAGAAGACCAGAATGTTGACATTGACCAGATGAATATTAACCCGTCCATCACTGATCCGCCAAGCCCCATCGAAACGGCCAGTCCTGTTAAGCCGGCAGAAAAGAAGGACGATGATGTTACCATCATTGGGCATGGTTTCACAATTCCGGGTCATCCTACTATTTTATCCAAGCATAGTGCCAAAGAAGAAATTTCTGCTGAGGATAAAGGCAAGTGGAAGGTAGACTTAGAAAGCTACACCCATTTCAGTGCCCAAGACCTCCACTCCGGTTACTTGGACCGTCTGTATACCATCTTAATAAACTTAATAAAGGAGCTCTATGAGGTAAATACTACAACTCTTTTCCATAAAAATATACTTCCATTAGCCACCAAGTTTATTGGACATGATAAAATAGAATGTACTATAAACTTCAATAGTTGCATAGATCAAATCCAGTAGCCCCCAAGGGCCGGTTTATGCTTTGAACATGAACAAGGACTTATAATAGCAGTACTTCAACTCTGCATGTGTAGCCCCCAAGGGTCGGCTTAATAAGTATGGTAAGCCGGGACTTTAAGTAGCAAGAATCATCCTTGCATCCGTAGCCCCCAAGGGCCGGCTTAATCAGTGATGAATAAGTCGGGACTAATCATTTTGTTGAAAATCAACAACCCGATCTGTAGTTTTTATAAACTGGATGACATCACTTGTCCGGGTCATGAATATGTCTTGAAACAGAGCAATAGGCATTAGCCCCCAAGTGCCAAGGATAATACTTGTATCATGCTTGGGACTTTCAAAATTTTGTCTTAAAAAATAGCAATATGCATTAACCCCCAAGTGCCAAGAGTAATACTTGTATTGCGCTTGGGACTTCAAAGAGTAATCATGATCATAACCTTGTCTGTGTGTGTTGATGTTACAGGATGAATTGGCTGAAAAAGACTCACAGCTTAATGATCTTAAGGCCAACATCAAGACTCAGCAATCGGAAACATCCAAGGCCAATTCAGAACTAAAATCTGCTTTGGAGACTATTGAGCAGCTAAAACAGAACTTCAACTCTGAGAAAGATGGCTGGTAAACTGAAAAGGTAGCTCTATTAAAGAGAGCAGAAGAAGCTGAAACCGCGCTTAAACCAGTGACTGAGGAGTTATCCAGCTTAAAACAGCAGATTAATATTATGTCATCAACCATCTTGGTAAGAACATATCTCCCTTGTATCTTAATAATCATATTATAAATGGCTGCCGGCTTACCCATAACTTTAGTGATACAGGTTCTCGGAGCGCTAAGTTGTGCTCAGATATGCGCATCCGGCTTAAAGCTGTCTACACTCTTGTAGAGCAGTTATATACTGGTGCCCAACGAACCATCGCCGCTACGATGCACAAGAAAACTCCTTCAAAACGTATCAAAGACACACTGAAGCAATTATTCATGTTGCACAAAAGAATTGATGACTTAAAACGGGGAGCTGCCAGAGCCGGCGCTTTAACTGCCTTAAGCCGGGCAAAAACATGGCAGGCCGATCTTGACCCGGAAGATCTGGCCAACGGCTGCCCCAGTGTCAAGGAAGACGGATCTGACTTCAGTGCTGACGATTTTGCAGAAATAGCAAGAGCTATGCGTCCTTTAGCAAGCAAGCGGGCTAACGAAACCAGTCTATCAACATACCAGGCGGCTTATGACGCTGACAACAAGAGAGTTAGCACGCCGGTTCACGAGCCAGAAGATCTTATCCCGCCGATTCGTAAGCACACCTTTGCTCCTGACATTGATCCATCCAATCTTATTGATGATGAAGTTGTGTTCAGAGCGTTGACCGGTATCAACTAGGCTACGCCTGACTTCCAGCTGATGGATAAGAAAGGAACTGAAGATGAACAAGAGGTGCGGGAAGATCCTGAGGCTTCAACTCGTCAACACTCATAAGCCGGAATATTAAGCAAAATACTTTGTTGTATTGACAACTACACAACACTTATTCTCGTTGGGCCATCAGATGCCTTGTAATAGGCTAGTTTAAACTCTTGATCTACAATGCCATCGTGCATGTTTTATGTTGCATGACACTGTTGATCCGCCAATTTAAGATCTACCACTTATGCTTATAATGCCATTAATTTGAATCTGTTCCTGTATACAAACAGATCACAAGTGCCCTGGCGGTTTACCGCGGGAGGGTCATAATACCCCATATAGAACCATTGGTGACTAAAACAGTTCATAACTAGGGCCGGCTTAAACATAACCATATATAATCATAACAAAAATATCATACCTGTGATATTTGATCACACTGTTGTCTTATCATACCAGTGCAGGAAGGGTGACAGCCCAATAAATTGAGCACATAATGCCCTGTTCACTTGTCATATACTGCCGGCTTGCAACACCGTATGCAGCAAGCGGTAATATCCCAAAATTTAGAGCACAATGCTTCCAAGTATTTAATATCATCATGTACTGGCGATTTATAGTCCAAAGCCAGGCCGGGTTATCAAAAACCATGGATTTACTCAAATATGAGCCATAGAAAGTAAGGCTACATGGCCTGAATCATTTTAAACCATATGTCAATATGATACAAAGATGAACCCAAAAATGTTCAAATAGAAATAATAAAGCAGAAAAACAAGGCTTTCATAGGCCGCCAAGCCTAAATCTCGATTGCTTTCAAAGGGCCGCACAGCCGCTGAGTTAAACCTTCATGCAACCTTATAAGTTGGGCCTCACATGACCAATCGTCGTTTTCACTTTGACAAGTTCAGGGTCTGTATAAGATTGACTGTCAAAAGTACGGCGGGTCATTCCAGTCAATCTGGGCGGAGTGGCAGACTTAAAAAGGCAGGATAACCCGGGTTTTTAGGTGAATACACCTAGCTTCCAAGCCTGGCTTTTAAGCCTATTACAAGGGTCATAAAAACTCTTGTCCATTGAACAAAGAGCCCCCAGGTAATATTTTATTAAAGGCATACAAGCCGGATCAAGAGGGTAATCAAGGCTCTGCTTATTAAGCAGGTTGCCCCCAAATGATATCAAAGCAGGGTACCTATGTTTGAGTTGTGCTTTGCAACAGACTCTCTTTGGTCCCTATAACCTGGGTAGCAAGCCCCCAAGTGTTTTGTAATCATGGCGTATAAGCCGGATCAAAGGGTAATCATAGCTACGCTCAATGAGCAGGAAGCCCCCATGTGACCATATGAAGTGTCAATAAAGACTCATTATTATCAGAAGTGAACCGACAGAGGCCCTGCTTTATCAGGGATGCCGGCTTTATTATATTCATCATAATATATACATTGTCAAAATATGTACATCATAAGAGTCGGTGGCTCAAGTGTAATAAGGCCGAAGATGAGCAATATTCCATGGCCAACGGGTCTCCTCCTCCGACGTGCGTGAGTCCTTGTGGTCTCGAACATCGACAAGGTAGTATGATCCATTGTTCAGATTCTTGCTGACCACAAAGGATCCTTCCCAAGGTGGGGATAGCTTGTGCATGTCAGTTTGATCCTGGATAAGCCGGAGCACCAAGTCACCTTCTTGAAAGGTTCTGGTCTTAACCCGGCGGCTGTGATAACGGCGTAGATCTTGTTGGTAGATCACTGAATGAGCCGCCGCGAGGTCACGCTCCTCATCTAACAGGTCAGGTGCATTCTTATGTGCTTTTTCATTGTCAGCTTCAACATAAGCCGCCACGCGGGGTGAGTCGTGACGGATGTCACTAGGGAGAACCGCCTCTGCTCCGTAAACCATGAAGAAAGGCGTATAACCCATAGATCTGTTGGGGTGTAGCGACCAGACCTCAAATAGTCTGTGCTGCTGTGCACCAGTGTCATCCCTGGATCAGTATTGCTGACACGCACAGTACAAATGGAGGATTTATAACAGAGTAGCAATCACACACTTATTACATCGAATATCTCAAAAGAGAATAAGTATGATAAATATGGCTTAAGGCCATCTAAATACGATAACAGCGGAAGACTTGGAAGATAAGTGAGTCCATCAACTCCAACGGCATCACTGAGTATAAGACCACGACCTAAGGCACCTTACTCGTCGTCTGAAAAGTCTGCAACATGAAACGTTGCAGCCCGAAAACGGGTCAGCACATGGAATATGCTGGCAATATAACACATAGAGAATAATGAACATAATAATGCTATACTACATGCATATATGGCTGGTGGAAAGCTCTATGGTACAGTTTTGCGAAAAGCCAATTTTTCCCTACTGCAAAGGAATAAGTTATGTTTAACTATCATGGTGGTTGTTAAACATTGAGAAGGTACCCCCAACTCAATCCCAATTAAGTGTCATCATTAACCCAACAAAATTAATTAAAGTAACATGGTGATGAGATTCACATGATAATCCAGGTACTAGATACTCAAGTTGTCCATAACCGGGGACATGGCTAACCATGATTAGTTTGTACACTCTGCAGAGGTTTGTGCACTTTTCCCCACAAGACTCGATCGCCTCCGCTTGATTCTCGCACTGCATGTCGTTTGAGAAACGGATGACCGAGACACAGTCTTTCAGAAACAATCACCCTTTACTCCGGATGGACAGTTACACCTACTTTCCCCTACATCTGCTAGCCCACCTCTTCAAGAGATCATGTAACCTACTCAACTATGCTAGAGCCCATAATAGCTTGTGGCTGCACACGGAAGTTTCTAGCATGAATAATCTTATGATCCCTTTGAGCCTGGGTGGCGGTCCATAGGATGATCACACGGGTACCCCAGGATATCCAAAAATACAGGCAGCACTGGGTTCCCCAGGTGCCTCAATCCACCCAGATGTGAGTTTTAGTTGCCACCTTAAGTAAACCATTAATTAACAATCTCACATCTGTCATGAATATCTCTCAAACCCAATCCACGCCTATGAGCATAGCATGGCAATATAATAGCAAACGTAGAAGTAACTCCCAAGGGTTTGATAAATAACACAAGTAATAGGTACTACCTCAACTACATCCCAATACCCACAGTTTAATTACATCCTAACCATGCAATGTTTGAGGATTGATCTAAGGCAATAAAAACTGGGTATGGAAAGTATGATCAAAGTGTTACTTGCCTTGCTGATGATCCGCGAAACCTAGAGATTCGAAGTAACATGCGGCGCACTCCGGGTACTCTATCGCAAACAAACAAGCAAACAATAAGTACTCATCTAATGCACAGGTAAAACTCGAATGAAAGATCCAACCAGAAAGTTCAACTTAAGAACTCCGGTTTGCAAAAAGAATCAAATCGTACGAAGCAACGAAAGTCAAACGGCGAAAGAAACAAGCTTCGTTTACTAATCTGAATCTAGGTCAAATTTTACAGTAGCAAAAACTTGTTTGAGTAGGTTAAACGGAAAGAGAATTTCGAGACGAAACTCTAGGCGCTTGAATCGCCTGATTCCGATAAACGAGCGAAAAGTTAAACGAAAACGAAGATCCGATCAGAAATCGAGATCTGGAATAATCGCGGAAAAATCCGACGAAAAAGAAAACTGACGAACGGTTAAAGAACGAACGTTCTTTAACAGCGAAAATTCGACGAACACGTTCGTTTAAACGAACGGGTCGGTGAACGTTCACTAAATAATAAAACCGAAAAAATATAACCGGTCTAGGGTTTAGAAAAAAACGAACGGTTTTTTTTAGAAAACCGGCAAACGGCGGCAGATCGGTACCTCGTCGGGATGGGGCTCCGACGGGGTCGGCTGGGCTCCGGCGGGGCTCGGCGAGGGGCGGCGAGGGCGGCGGGGCTCGGGCGGCGAGGGGCGGCGAGGGGCGGGCTCCGGCGGCGGCGTACGACGAGCGGGGCGGCGAAGGCGGCTTGGGGCGGGGACGGGGTGAAGGGGGGGCGGCGGTATTTAAGAGAGGGGGGGCTGGTTGCGTGGGGGAGGGGCAAGGCGGCTGCGGCCGTGCTCGGGGCGGACTCGGGCGGCGGCGCTGGCGTGCGGGCGAGGGACATGGGCACGGGGCTGGGCCGGCCGGCTGGGCCTCGGCCCGGTCGGGCGCGATTTTTTTTTAAATATATTCCACCGAATCTAAGAAAAATCACAGAACAATAAATAAAAATCCAAAAATGATAAAACAAATTTTCCCCGTCTAATTAAAATAATTAGAACAAGGTGAACATTTTTTTGACACAAAAATACAGTTTTGAAAACATTTAATTTTTTTAATGCAATTAAAATTGCAAATTAAATCCGAATAAAATCCAATATATGATTTTAATATTTTTCCTCCAATATTTCAATTGTTTTGGAGAAGTCATATTTTCTCCTCTCATTTATTTTAATGTGAAATATTTTTCCGGAGAGGAAATAATTAAAACCAAAATCCTCGTTTTATATCTGATGAAAATCAAATATGATAAATCGGGAAAATCCCCAACTCTCTCCGAGGGTCCTTGAGTTGCTTAGGATTTATCGAGGATTTGCCAAAATGCAATAAAACATGCTATGCAATGATGATCTATGTATAACATTCCAAATTGAAAATTTGGGATGTTGCATGGGGGTAGTATTGATACTCCATAACACTGAGGGTAACTCCTCCACCCAACATCCTGGCGTCCTTTGCAAAGGAACCATAAGCCGGGGCTTGATTCCTCTCAAAATTTCTTGATTGGCTCTCTCAGCTTGACCATTGGATTGGGGGTGAGCCACTGATGATACATCAAGTCGAATATGCTCACGTTGACAAAACTCTTTCATAGCCCCCTTGGACAGATTAGTGCCATTATCAGTTATAATGCTGTCGGGAAAACCAAAGCGGAAAATCACCTTTTTGATGAATTGAACCGCTGTTGCCGCGTCACACTTACTGACCGGCTCTGCTTCGACCCACTTTGTGAATTTGTTGCCACCAAAAGGTGGGTCTTTTATCCGTGGACCTTTTGAAAGGCCCAACCATATCAAGTCCCCCAGACTGCGAACGGCCAAGTAGCTGGAATCATCCGCAATTCTTGAGCCGGCACATGAGCTTGTCGTGAAAATTTCTGACAACCATCACATTTACTGACCAAATCCTCTGCATCAGCATGAGCCGTCAGCCAATAAAATTCATGACGAAAAGCTTTATCCATGAGAGATTTAGAGCCGGCATGATGACCACAATCTCCTTCATGAATCTCGCGAAGAATCTCACGACCCTCCTCTGGAGAAACGCAACGTTGAAACGCCCCAGTAACACTGCAATGGTGTAACTCTCCGTTGACAATTGTCATCGACTTAGACCGTTGGGTTATCTGTCTGGCCAAAGTTTCATCTTCAGGTAACTCGCCCCGGGTCATATAAGCCAAATATGGAACCGTCCAATCAGGAATAGCATGAAGAGACGCCACCAACTGTGCCTCCGGGTCAGGAATAGCGAGATCTTCCTCTGTGGGCAACTTGACTGAGGGGTTATGCAGAATATCCAGGAAAGTGTTAGGTGGTACCGGCTTACACTGGGACTCTAACCAGCTCAAAGCATCAGCCGCCTCATTTTTCCTGCGATCAACATGTTCCACTTGATAACCCTTGAAGTGCCCTGCAATAGCATCAACTTCTCGGCGATAAGCCGCCATGAGCGAATCCTTAGAATCCCAAGTGCCAGAAACTTGCTGAGCCACCAAGTCTGAGTCGCCGAAACATCTCACCCGGCTTAAGTTCATCTCCTTAGCCATCCGAAGACCATGGAGCAATGCTTCGTACTCAACTGCATTGTTAGTACAAGGGAACATCAACCTTAAAACATAACAAAATTTGTCACCTCGCGGGGAAGTTAAGACAACTCCAGCCCCCAAGCCTTCTAACTGCCTGGATCCATCGAAGTGAATAGTCCAATATGTGTTATTCGGCTTTTCTTCCGGCGTCTGCAGCTCTGTCCAATCATTAATGAAATCCACAAGTGCCTGAGACTTGATTGCTGTGCGAGGCATATATTTCAGACCATGGGGTGCAAGCTCGATAGCCCACTTGGCTACCCGACCTGTGGCTTCTCTGTTTTGAATAATATCCCCTAAGGGAGCAGAACTAACCACAGTGATAGGATGACCAAATAAATATTGCTTGAGCTTTCGACTAGCCATGAAGACTCCATATACCAACTTCTGCCAATGTGGATACCTCTGCTTGGATTCAATAAGCACCTCACTGAGGTAATAAACCGGCCTCTGAACCGGATGCTCCTTGTCTGCTTCCTTCTGTTCCACCACAATAGCTACGCTCACGGCCCGGGCATTAGCAGCCACATATAACAACAATGGATCCTTATCAATAGGAGCAGCAAGGACTGGCGGCTCAGCCAGCTGTTTCTTCAAGGCTTCAAACGCTTCATTAGCAGCATCACTCCAGACAAAGTGATCTGTTTTCTTCATCATCTGGTACAGCCGTATACTCTCTCACCCAACCGGCTTATGAACCAGCTTAAGGCCGCAATACAACCCGCCAGACGCTGAACATCATTGATACACGCCGGTTTAGCCAATGATGTAATGGCCTTGATCTTCTCCGGGTTAGCTTCAATGCCTCTTTCAGAAACCAAAAAACCCAAGAGCTTGCCTGCTCGCACACTAAAGACACACTTGGCCGGGTTAAGCATCATCTTGTAGACCCGGAGATTGTCAAATGTCTCTTTCAAATCATTTATCAAGGTTTCCTTCTTTCTGGATTTCACCACAATATCATCCACATAAGCATGAACATTGTGCCCAATCTGGTCATGAAGGCAATTCTGCACACAACGCTGGTAAGTCGCCTGGGCACTCTTGAGCCCGAAAGCCATAGACACATAACAGAAGGCTCCAAAGGGAGTGATGAAAGCTGTCTTCTCCTGGTCCTTAACTGCCATCTTGATCTGATGATAACCAGAATAAGCATCCAAAAAACTCAAATGCTCACAACCCGCCGTAGCATCAATAATCTGATCAATACGGGGGAGAGCAAAAGGATCAGCCGGAAAAGCCTTGTTTAAATCCGTATAGTCCACACACATACGCCAAGTGCCATTCTTCTTAAGTACCAGCACCGGGTTAGCCAACCACTCAGGATGAAAGACTTCAACGATGAAACCAGCCGCCAAGAGCCGGGCCACTTCTTCACCAATGGCCTTACGCCTCTCTTCATTAAAACGACGAAGGAATTGCTTGACCGTCTTAAACTTCGGATCAATATTAAGAAAGTGCTCATCGAGTTCCCTCGGTACACCTGGCATATCAGAAGGTTTCCATGGAAAGATGTCCCGGTTCTCACGGATGAGCTCGATGAGCGTGCTTTCCTATTTTGGACCCAGATTGGCACTGATGCTGAACTGCTTGGATGAGTCACCGGAAACGAAGTCAACTAGCTTTGTGTCGTCTGCCGACTTAAATTTCAACAAGGGATCATGCTCTGTAGTTGGATTCTTCAAAGACGTCATATCTGCCGGGTCAACATTGTCCTTGTAGAACTTCAACTCCTCTGTTGCGCAAACAGACTCAGCATAAGTAGCGTCACCTTGTTCACACTCCAAAGCTATCTTCCGGCTTCCATGCACTGTGATGGTCCCCTTGTAACCCGGCATCTTGAGTTGCAGATAAACATAACAAGGTCGTGCCATGAACTTGGCATAAGCCGGCCGTCCAAACAGAGCGTGATACGGGCTCTGAATTTTGACCACCTCAAAGGTTAGCGTCTCCGCCCTGGAGTCACGTTCATCTCCAAAGGCTACTTCCAAAGCGATCTTGCCTACAGGATATGCCAACTTACCAGGCACTACTCTGTGGAAAACATTATTGGACGGCTTAAGATTTTTGTCAGTTAATCCCATACGACGGAAAGTATCATAGTAAAGGATATTAATACTGTTGCCTCCATCCATGAGTACCTTAGTGAATTTGTACCCTCCAACCTGAGGCGCCACCACCAAAGCCAAGTGACCCAGATTATCAACCCGGAGCGGGTGATCCTCACGACTCCACACAATGGGTTGCTCAGACCATCGCAAATAACGGGGAACCACTGGCTTAACGGCGTTCACAGCCCTTTTATGGAGCTTCTGATCCCGCTTGCATAAACTCATGGTGAAGACATGGTACTGCCCACTATTCAGCTTCTTTGGATTATTTTGATAACCAGATTGCTGCTGCTGATTCCCCTGACCAGACTGCTGATGAAAACCTCCCTGATTGCCTTTATTGCCTTGGCCCTGGAAACCGGAATTAGAACCGCCTCCACCGTAACCCGGACCATGAGAGCCGGAACCTGAGCCGCCGCCCGGCCCATGATTGTTCTGGAAAAGATTGGAATTTTTCTACTCCTTCATGATAAAGCAATCCTTCCAAAGGTGAGTGGACGGCCTTTCCCGTGTACCATGCTTTGGGCAGGGCTGATTTAGCATCTGCTCAAGATTGAAACCTGACCCTCCAAACTGGGGAGGTGGCTTTCCCTTACGACGCTGACCATTATTTTGTGTGTTGGTATTAGCCACAAAATCCAAACTATTATCAGCCTTGCGCTTACCATTGCCCCCTGACTTGCCGGGTTATGCTGTTGCCGTCTGGTGTTGCTACTCTTCTTTCCCATTCCCGGCTTTTCATCATCAGACTCGGGGTCCATGGTACCATCAGAGTCAGCATACTTAACCAGAGCTTCCATCGGCTCCCCCATGTCACTGAAGTGGCGGTTGAGCCGCCCTAGCTTCTGCTTAAGGGGCAAAAAATGACAATTCTTCTCTAACATCAAGACTACTGAGCCGACATTGATACGATCCGGTGAGTGCAGGATAGTTGAGACGCGGCGCACCCAATGGGTTGTTGACTCGCCCTCTTCTTGGACACAAGAGTCCAAATCCACAATCGACATAGGATGTTTGCATGTATCTTTAAATTCTGGATAAACCGGGCTTTTAACTTGGCCCATGATCCAATGGAGTTGGCAGGCAGCCCTTTTAACCAAGTACGGGTCGTCCCATCCAGCATCATGGTGAAATATTTGGCACACGCAGCATTGCTAACATCCAACAGCTCCATGTCCATCTCATAACTTTCAACCCACGCTTCAGGGGGCAAATCAACTGTGTAGTTAGGAATCTTACGAGGACCCTTGAAATCCTTGGGAAAACGCTCGTTTCGCAGAGCCGGCACTAAACATGGCACACCCAAGGTTCTAGAGATCACACCCGTCTCTACCGAAGTGGTCAAATAAACTGGAGAATGCTGATGAGCCGCTCGCTGAGCCGCCAGCTTAGCCTCCCGACGTGCTCTGCCCTGATCCACCAAAGCCTGAGCACCATCATGCGTCTGGTCATGTCCACGAGGCTGGTTACGGCGCCTTTCACTGCTTGAAACTGCTGGTGAATCAATGTGTCTGCTATAACTCTGACTCGGGAGAGGGGTTGAGTGAATCCTCTCACGGCTGTAGGAATAAGCCGCCTGTTGAGCCATAGC
Organism: Triticum aestivum; assembly: GCF_018294505.1. Classification (NCBI taxonomy): domain Eukaryota; kingdom Viridiplantae; phylum Streptophyta; class Magnoliopsida; order Poales; family Poaceae; genus Triticum; species Triticum aestivum. Next base: position 563,285,475 of record NC_057808.1, read on the forward strand.
CGTCTGGAGCAATTCTCTGGCTCGTCGTATTTCCATTACTGTTGGCGATTCACCTTCAACCGGTAGAGCTGCCAATCACGTTGCTGCAGCAATCATGTTATCCAAAGGATTAGAAAAATGACCCGGCGGCGTCGGTACATACTGAGGCGGAGCAGTATTCAAACGGGGCGTCTCCGTCGTGCGTCACTGAGCCGGTGCTCCAGTCCCAGGTGCTTCAATCCGGTTTATCCTCGGCGGGTTATTGGTCCCCGCTCGAGGCCTGTTAAAGAGGTTTCTCGCCTCGTAAACTGAAGGTAAACGAGTCTGATGCCTCCTCCTCATAACTTCATTTCAAGCGTTTTGATCCATCGTGAGCCGGAAAGACTCTGACTGAATCCGCTGCGCCTGAGCATCTAAAGCAGCCCGCTCCGTGGCCATCCTGACGTTCTCTGCGTTTAGCTCCTCCTTGGCCTGCGCTATCTCATCACGCAACTTTGCAACCTCTGCGTTATGCTGAACTTGATTTGCTGGGTTACCTCCGCCATTAACAATGTTGTCAGATTGTCCAACAAGTCGGTCAAGGCCTAAGCCGGCGGCCGCACAGGGCCTCCTGCCCCGGTAGCCGTTGACGTTGCTGACCCAGAGATCATTGTTGCCGTAGTCGTAGAATGCTGCACTGGCTGTGTACCGGCCAAGAAAATTGCGACCCTATTTGGCGGCTCATAGGGGTCCGGAATACTATCGCCATCGGAATAGCCCCCAAGCCGGCCGTCTTGCAGTTGATACAACGACTCAGTTTCACCGGTGGATGACTCACCATTAGAGTAGATGACCGTCTCACCACTAGACACAGATCTATCCTCAGATTCCGCCCCATGGATGAATCCCACGAAGGCACATTTCACGGCGGGCTGAACTCGGGCGGGTCGTGCACGCTGAGCTGTCTCGATGATGTCGGTGAAGATGTCCGGCTCAGGGCCCGGTTCACTTATCTTGCCGATGAAGACGTGGATTCCACCGAAGGGGACGCGGTACCCGTACTCAATTGAGCCGGCCTCGGGGCCCCAGCCTGCATCGTCGATCTAGAGCTTGCCGCGACGACTCTTGGTCATCCGGCCCACAGCGTATCCCTTGATCCCTTCGAAGCTTCCCTTCAATAACTCGAAACCACCGTGCGCTGGCCCCACGGTGGGCGCCAACTATCCTGGAATTGTCACGGCAGATGTTCTAGTGTGAGGACTTAGTCGTGGAGCCATTACAACTAGGTTAGCTTAAAGGGGATAAACGGGACAAAGGACACAAGGAGTTTATACTGGTTCGGCCCCTTGCGGTGAAGGTAAAGGTCTAATCCAGTTTGAGGTGGTATTGCTTATCAATTACCAGGGAGGGAATACGCTTGACCTAGCTTTCAATCTCTTGTTTCTTTCCCTAAACCGCCGCCAGGTCGTCCCTTTATATACACAGGCTGACGCCCAGTGGCTCATGGAGTCCCGGCCGGCTCATAAACAACGTGTCCGGCTCGGTGACTAATTATACTTGCCTTACAATACAAGTTATACACATATGGCGGTTTACCCCTATGGGCCTTGAGTCGCCTTTGGGCTCCGGGCCCTTAGTAGGTCTGCTTCGTGAACCGCCATCTTCAATGTCATCTTGGGCTTTGTCTTATGAACCACCATAAGTATAACCCGGCCCCTCCTGGGCGGATCATACCCAATAGTTATATCCCCAACACTTATGGTTGTCGCTTTATTGTATGAAATGCAATCGCCATGTAATTGCTTTACTTTATCACTATGCGGTAGCGATAGTTGTAGAAGCAATAGTTGGCGAGACGACAACGACGCTACGATCGAGATCAAGGTGTCAAGCCGGTGATGATGGAGATCATGACGGTGCTTTGGAGATGGAGATCAAAGGCACAAGATGATGATGGCCATATCATGTCACATATTTTGATTGCATGTGATGTTTATCTTTTATTCGTTTTATTTTTCTTAGTACGGCGGTAGCATTATAAGATGACCCCTCACTAAATTTCAAGGTATAAGTGTTCTCCCTGAGTATGAACCGTTGCTACAGTTCGTCGTGCCGAGACACCACGTGATGATCGGGTGTGATAAGCTCTACGTTCACATACAATGGGTCCAAGCCAGTTTTGCACGTGCAAAATACTCAGGTTAAACTTGACGAGCCTAGCATATGCAGATATGGCCTCGGAACACTGAGACCGAAAGGTCGAACGTGAATCATATAGTAGATATGATCAACATAGAGATGTTCACCATTGAAAACTACTCCATTTCACGTGATGACCGGACATGGTTTAGTTGATATGGATCACGTGATCATTTAGATGACTAGAGGGATGTCTATCTAAGTGGGAGTTCTTAAGTAATATGATTAATTGAACTTTAATTTATGATGAACTTAGTACCTGATAGTTTTTGCATATCTATGTTGTTGTAGATCAATGGCCCGTGCTACCGTTCCCTTGAATTTTAATGCGTTCCTAGAGAAAGCTAAGTTGAAAGATGATGGTAGCAACTACACGGACTGGGTCCGTAACTTGAGGATTATCCTCATTGCTGCACAGAAGAATTACGTCATGGAAGCACCGCTAGGTGCAAGACCCGCTGCAGGAGCAACTCCGGACGTTATGAACATTTGGCAGAGCAAAGCTGATGACTACTCAATAGTTCAGTGTGCCATCCTTTACGGCTTAGAATCGGGACTTCAAAGATGTTTTGAACGTCATGGAGCATATGAGATGTTCCAGGAGTTGAAGTTAATATTTCAAGCAAATGCTCGAGTTGAGAGATATGAAGTCTCCAACAAGTTCTATAGCTGCAAGATGGAGGAGAATAGTTCTGTCAGTGAACACATACTCAGAATCTTTGGGTACCATAACCACTTGACTCAGCTGGGAGTTAATCTTCCTGATGATAGTGTCATTGACAGAGTTCTTCAATCACTGCCACCAAGCTATAAAGGCTTCGTGATAAACTATAATATGCAAGGGATGGAAAAGACAATTCCTGAGCTCTTCGCGATGCTAAAGGCTGCGGAGGTAGAAATCAAGAAGGAGCATCAAGTGTTGATGGTTAACAAGACCACTAGTTTCAAGAAAAAGGGCAAAGGGAAGAAGGGGAACTTCAAGAAGAACGGCAAGCAAGTTGCTGCTCCCGGGAAGAAGCCCAAGTCTGGACCTAAGCCTGAAACTGAGTGCTTCTACTGCAAAGGGACTGGTCACGGGAAGCGGAACTGCCCCAAGTATTTGGCGGATAAGAAGGATGGCAAAGTGAAAGCTATATTTGATATACATGTACATGTTATTGATGTGTACCTTACTAATGCTCGTAGTAGCGCCTGGGTATTTGATACTGGTTCTGTTGCTCATATTTGCAACTCGAAATAGGGGCTACGGATTAAAGGAAGATTGGCTAAGGACGAGTTGACAATGTGCGTGGGAAATGGTTCCAAAGTCGATGTGATCGCCGTCGGCACGCTACCTCTACATCTACCTTCGGGATTAGTTTTAGACCTAAATAATTGTTATTTGGTGCCAGCGTTGAGCGTGAACATTATATCTGGATCTTGTTTGATGCGAGACGGTTCATTTAAATCAAAGAATAATGGTTGTTCTATTTATATGCGTAATATCTTTTATGGTCATGCACCCTTGGTGAGTGATCTATTTTTGTAGAATCTCGGTTGTACTGATACACATATTCATAATATTGAAGCCAAAAGATGCAAAGTTAATAATGATAGTGCAAGTTATTTGTGGGACTGCCGTTTAGGTCATATTGGTCTAAAGCGCATGAAGAAACTCCATGCTGATGGGATTTTCGAATCACTTGATTATGAATCAGTTGATGCTTGCGAACCATGCCTCATGGGCAAGATGACTAAGACTCCGTTCTCCGGAACAATGGAGCGAGCAACTTACTTATTGGAAATAATACATACTGATGTATGCGGTGTGACGCCCGGATAATTAAGCTACAGTAATTCCCTGCTAATGATGCCACACCATCATGATTACTGTTGTTAAACTCGCGTTGGTTCGAATCCAGTCCAAATTCAAATTCAGAATAAAGTCAAAAAAATAAAGTTTTCAAATGTCAAAACAAAAATGTTTGTTGGGTTGCAAATATTCACTAGGTAATTATCATGTGGCAACGAACACCATTTGGCTCTCCCTTTAATCCCTAGGAAAATATAAAGTGGCCCAGCAGCATATTAGTTGACCTATTCAATTTCTAAAAATGCTTGAACAATTCCGTTGGCTCTAAAACTTTTTATGCAACACCACAATGTTGTTCTCGAATTAAGTGCCAAATTTGAAGCTTGACTAAATTCATTTTGTCACTCAAATAAATACAAACAGTGGCTAACTGAAATACGTAAAAGGAAAATTAGAAAATGGCCTTACTAAACTGCTGTGCAACTGGGTCATTGATGACCATAGTGCTTTTGGCCTAGCCCAACTGGCTTTTCCTCCACCTCCCGCTACAGGAGACAGAGGCCATGGCGTGGCACGCATCCACCCCCACCATGGCCGTTGCAATCGCCGTGTCGGGCATCCCGCGGTCCTCTGGGTGGATAAGAACGTTGCAGCGACCCCCCTCCGAACCCTAGCCCCAGTTTTTCCCCTCCCCCTCGCCCTCCTCCCTGATCTGGAGTGGCCCCCGTACGCAACCTTCGTCGCCGCCTTCGTCGATTCCCGGCCGCCGCGCTCGTCCGCAACTTCGTCGCGTCCTCAACCGCCTCCCCGTCGTCCTCGTCTCCTCCCCGGGCCGTCTACGCTGAGCCACAAGGACCCGGACGCCCCCACGACAACGCCTCGTTCGAGGTCGTCTTCAACCTCGGACCACCGCCGGTGTTCGTCTTCGATTCCGGCGCCGTCGAGCCCTCCCCGAGCCCACTTAGCACCTCTACAGGCTCGCTGTGAGCTTCTCCTCCGGCTCCCCCTATTTTTCCCCATTGAACCACCGCCGTAGGCCGCCGTCACCGTCGCGCCCGATGTCGTCGGAGCTTGTGCTCACCGCGTCATTGTCCGCCCTCCCGTGCGCCCCTGGCCACGTACGGCCACGCCCTTGGCCGCCTGCGTGTGCCCCCGCTCATGCCCGCTGCTCCCTGGCCATGCCCGCCTGCGCGCGGCCTCGCCCCGCCCGTTGGCTCCTTTCCCCGGCGGCCCAGCCACTGCCCTCGCCACGTTGTTGCTGCGGCTGCTGTCCGCGCGTAGCCGTGCCAACCCCGCCTTCGCCCGGCCACGCCATGACGCCGCCCTCGTCGCTCCACGGCCTCCGGGGCTCCTGCCGCTGGCTGTGGTCCCCCTCCACTCTGCGTTGGCCGGTGGCCTCGCCGGAGGCCACGCCCGGCCGCGGAGCCCGAGCCCCCTGGTGCTGTGCGTGCCCAGGTCCGGCCTCCACGGCCGCCCGCCCACTAACCCGCTCGCCCAGCACCCGCTAGGCCAGCCAGGGCCACTGATCAAGGGGCCCCACGACCCTTTTTCTAAAAAAAGGTACAAAAATGTATATTAAAAATAATTATGACTAATTAATTAATCAGTTAATTAACTTAATTAAAGTTTGTTTAGCTAACTTAACCTGCTCCTTAACTACCTAATCTGTAATTAGCTAGTTATGTCAATGACAAGGGGGCCACCCCCTGTTGACCAGTCAAGCGTTGACTGGTCAACTTGGACCCCCTGGACCCACATGTCACCCTCTGGTACACTTCTGTGTACACAGATCTGGGTGCACCTAGCATTTACTCATTATTTTCGAATTAAATTAAATTGCAGGATATCATTAAATCTTCGGAAAATCATAGAAATTAAACCGTATGTCGGATGGAAATGTTTTCTACATGAAAGTTGCTCAGAACAACGAGACGAATCCGAATACGTGGTCCGTTCGTCCACCACACGTTCCTAGCATAGCGAACATGCAACCTTTCCCCTCCGGTTCATCTGTCTGACAGACGTCCGGAACCGGGAAAACTTTCCCGGATGTTTCCCCCTTCGCAAGTATCGCCTAGCGCTGCGTTAGAACACCTCTAGCCCCGCTTATTGTCTTGTTATGCTTATGTTTGCGTGTATTTACTGTTTCTTCCCCCTCGTCTTCTCCGGTAGACCTCGAGACCGCTGCTGATGCCCGTGCGATCGACTACGTCACCGACGACCCCTTCCTCCCTTTCAGCGGAGCTTCCAGGCAAGCCCCCCCTTTGATCATCCCGATATCGCCCATTCTATACTCTCATGCTTGCATTAGATTTTGCTACTGTTATTGTTTGCTCCTATTCTGATGCATAGCCTGCTTTTGTACCTGCTTTTGTTACCTACCTGCTTACCCTAAACTGCTTAGTATAGGTTGGTTAGAGATCCATCAGTGACCCCCACCTTGTCCTTGTTGCCCCTGCTTCATCATCGACGACTCGATCAACGTGATCGACGACCAGAGCCCGACACCTCACATCACATCACGCCCCTTTTGTTGCTCGACTCTGCAGAGCTACTATCGAGTGTCGAGGGTGATCCCTCATAACGCACTCCTGATGATAATTCTGTAGTGTAGCTATTCGGTGTGGTCATCGAGGGTGATTTCCTCTTTCACCATTCCCGATATAGCTCTGTCGTTCAACACCACAAGTGTGAACCTCGAGGGTGGTCCCTCTTACGTTCACCTTGATGATTACATTAAGTGGAATCCACCAGGGGTGATTCCTCGGGTTTTCCCCTTGATGTCTGGACACAAGGTTACCTTGACTTTACTTGAGACCCTTGGGAAAGTCGGGCGGGCCCAGAGAGCACTCGCAAGATGGTTACGAGGCACGGTCGGGCCGGCAGGCCGCCCCCGAGTGGGCTGGGCTAGCCCTTGCCGTATTTCCTCGAGACGGGGTGACGGGGTCACATTATCGTGAGTCTCTGCTCGTCTCCGCGAGCCCCCAATGCACTAACAGGTTTGGGTATTTGTTCTGAGTTGGCCTCTGGACTTTACGCACTAACCACCATGTGAGAATAGTTATGGGCCTCGACATCGTAGTATCAGTCGAAGCTTTGTCAGACGTCCAGTTCAGCATTGTGGCTGGGCCGGATCGTGCCATCCACTTCACGGGTGGTGCTGGTATCCCCTTGCGCACAACGACCCGGAGTGCAACGGGCGATGGGCCCAGACCCTAGAGTGCTTAGGATGTAGACCGGCGGGGACCTCTCTGCTGAGCCTAGGTAGGGCTGCGACGTGTTGATCTTCCGAGGGCGGGCGTTGACCCCAGAAAGGTGTGTCCGGCCAGAGTGATCAAGCGTGTTGGGTAACGTGGTGCACCCCTGCAGGGAAGTTATATATTCGAATACCGTGTCCATGGTAATGGACATTCAGACTTATATCCTGATCTTATATAACTAGAAATGGATACTTGAGATATGTGATGGATATGTGGCTCCGAGATTGCTTTCCCGCAGGGAGTCGGGGAAGGATCTCTGGGCGTTGATGTTACATCATGCTTGTTAAATATTAAATTGGTATTCTTTACTCTTCTACATGCTGCAAGATGCTTGGAGCTGCTTGAAGATGCTAGTCTTCGATAGGCTAGGCCTTCCCCCTCTATTCTGGCATTCTGCAGTTCAGTCCACAGATACAACCCTCCCATTTGATACCAATGCATACTTAGTATAGATCTGATGCTTGCGAGTACTTTGGATGAGTACTCACAGTTTCTTTGCTACCCCTTTTCCCCCCTTCTTTCTTCTTTCCGGTTGATGCAACCAGATGATGGATCCCTGGAGCCAGATGCCACCACCGATGGATGCTACTACATGGACACCGTCAACGACCAGGAGTAGTTAGGAGGTCCCACGCAGGAGGCCTTGCCTCTTCGATCGTGTTGCTTTTGTGCTAGCCTTCTTAAGACATCCTTGTTTAACTTATGGCTGTACTCAGATATTGTTGCTTCCGCTGACTCTTGTGTATCGAGCTTCTATTCGAGCCCTCGAGGCCCCTGGCTTGTAATATAAAGCTTGTATTATTTTGATTTGTGTCTAGAGTTGTGTTGTGATATCTTCCCGTGAGTCCCTGATCTTGATCGTACGCATTTGCGTGTATGATTAGTGTACGATTGAATCAGGGGCGTCACAAGTTGGTATCAGAGCCGACTGCCTGTAGGATCCCTCTTTCCAACTCCTTGGCCGAAGTTGAGTCTAGTCTTGAAAAACGGTTTTACTAACATGGCTGTGTGGCTTACGGGCCCACGTCGCCATTGGGTGGTAGTAGGATCTTTTATTCCTCATCCTTACTCTGGGAATCTGATCTCTCTTCTATTCGGGTTAACTGATTTTGCTAACAACTCTAGGTTCTCGTAAACACTTTCTCCCGGAGAGCCCCTCACTCCAGATGATTACTTGGTGCACCAGAAGTTTCTGAAGATACTCTCCGGAGTTTTCTCGAGACCCTCGTACCCTTCGCCGTTGCGATCCCTACTACTAATAAATCCTTAGGTGTAACTACCTACATTGTCGTTCATACAGTCATTCCTCGTTGATCTTGTTATTACAAGATACCCTGAATTTCTCCTTATTGTTCCGAGAATACCTTGTGCCTACTGCCTTGCAGTTCCTTGCCGCATGAATACCCCTACGGATAATTTATCATTTTTATCGAGTATTCGTTCATCCCTAGTTATTCTTATGCTTCATAATGTACTTGTAATACAATCCGAGCTTTCGATGACCTCTGTCGCCTATTGCTCTAGAAGGTCTTACCTGCCTACACTCTGGTTAATTCCTTATGCCTAGCAGTATCCATTGACGTCCTTTGTCATTATCACCTTGAGTCTTCTGATTTGGTATGTTTGTGTCGCAATCATCAGTTTATCCTTATAGATTATCTTTCCGGCTCAGACATCCTCCCGAACATGAGCTGGTTCTCGGCCAATCAGATTGCCATCGATTGTGCCCTAAGTCTATTCAACTTATCCATCCTTGGTCAGAGCATTTGCTTCTGATCCCTTGATTTGGGAATCATTATTCCGTTACATTTGAGCTTTGATTTGGTCAGTTGTTTCTATAACCTGACCTCCTTGCATTCTTTCTTCTTCTGGTTGAGTACAGATACTCACATCAGATCCATTGTGGACCTCCGGGTCCTTTGTTGGGTTCTATCCGACAACGTCCTTCATTTTCAGTAACCTTGTGAGCTTTTCCTCGGATACATAATGCCTTGTATCCCCTGATTTTGTCAACCATGCTCTGCCTCCGAGCTTGAGTTATTTATTCCTAAGTTCATGGTATATGCTCCTAAGATGCCCCGATGGGTTGAATCTATGTCTTCCCTAAATCCGTGTGAACTCGAAAGTTATGCGGGTTACACTCTACTGGCTTTTTGTTAGGTAAAATTTCAACGCTACAACTTCTTCGAATGCGAGAAGTGAATGGGAAGTTGTTCATTAGAGAAGTGGGAGTCGACCTTGATCCTTTGCGTTCATGCCCATGGACCCGATGTGGAACTTATCATGGAAGCTTCTTGAAATAATAATAATCCCCTTTTGATAAGTTCATTTTGTATCTATGTTTGGTCCTTTACCACCGTGGTTCTGACCAGATTGTTCTTCTTTGATCTCATTTCTCGGACAAGTTAAAGTACTTGTCTTCTGCAGATCTTTTCTTCTGTCCAACCTCTATTCGGTTCTACCTTCGAGTATTACCCTCTGGTATCTTGAGAATATCACGGAACTATATATCCTCTTATGAGTTCTTCATCAACAATTATTTCTTTCCGATTCCAATTTTCCACGGGTTCTGAGTTGTTAGACACTCGAGAACACCGATAATTGGTTCGAGTCTAAACTTTCCTTTCCATTGTTTTGTTTAACCTTTCTGGTAACCTAACATATCTGAGCAGTGATAATTCCCTGCTTATGTAAACACCTCGGTGTACAACTCTGCCAGTAAGACCATATTACTATTGTTGATGACATTATGGTAGCCGCCGATGGACGAGAACTTTGCCTATTGGTCCGCCTCGTCTTAACGAGCGGGAAAATGGTTCTCTTCGTCCCTCGCCCTTGGTACGAACGTTGTTGCCAACATAACTGACAGGTTGTCCTCTGACCTGCATTGCTGTCATGACCGTGCAAATGTTAGCACCCTTCCTGGTTTTAACCCACATGGTGGGCCCATAACCCACAGTTCCACAGGATCGAAATCTGACTCTCCTGTACATCCCTGTCTTCCAAAATTGTTCCTCACGATTGGCTTCGTATGTAATTCACGAGCCACCTTCTTGTGATCTGTTCTGGTATCAGATGCAATACTTATTATCGATGCTCTGAACCCCCTTTCACATTCTGTTTCAGACATCGAACACCACAACGTAATGGTGTGTCCGAACGTCATAACCGTACTTTATTAGATATGGTGCGATCTATGATGTCTCTTTCTGATTTACCACTATCGTTTTGGGGTTATGCTTTAGAGACAGCTGCATTCACGTTAAATAGAGCACCATCTAAATCTGTTGAGATGACACCATATGAACTGTGGTTTGGCAAGAAACCTAAGCTGTCGTTTCTTAAAGTTTGGGGCTGCAATGCTTATGTGAAAAAGCTTCAACCTGATAAGCTCAAACCCAAATCGGAGGAATGTGTCTTCATAGGATACCCAAAGGAGATTGTTGGGTACACCTTCTATCATAGATCCAAAGGCAAGGTATTTGTTGCTAAGAATGGATCCTTTCTAGAGAAGGAGTTTCTCTCGAAAGAAGTGAGTGGGAGGAAAGTAGAACTTGATGAGGTAATTGTACCTTCTCCTGAATTGGAAAGTAGTTCATCACAGAAATCAGTTCCAGTGATGCCTACACCAATTAGTGAGGAAGTTAATGATGATGATCATGAAACTTCAGATCAAGTTACTACCGAACCTCGTAGGTCAACCAGAGTATGTTCCGCACCAGAGTGGTACGGCAATCATGTTCTGGAAGTCATGTTACAAGACCATAACGAACCTACGAACTATGAGGAAGCGATGATGAGCCCGGATTCCGCAAAATGGCTTGAGGCCATGAAATCTGAGATGGGATTCATGTATGAGAACAAAGTGTGGACTTTGGTTGACTTGCCCGATGATCGACAAGCCATAGAAAATAAATGGATCTTCAAGAAGAAGACCGACGCTGCCAGTAATGTTACTGTCTACAAAGATCGACTTGTTGCGAAAGGTTTTCGACAAGTTCAAGGAATTGACTATGATGAGACCTTACCCGTAGCGATGCTTAAGTCTGTCTGAATCATGTTAGCAATTGCCGCATTTTATGATTATGAAATTTGGCAAATGGATGTCAAAACTGCATTCCTTAATGGATTTCTTAAAGAAGAGTTGTATATGATGCAACCAGAAGGTTTTGTCGATCCTAAAGGTGCTAACAAAGTGTGCAAGCTCCAGCGATCCATTTATGGACTGGTGCAAGCCTCTCGGAGTTGGAATATACGCTTTGATAGTGTGATCAAAGCATACGGTTTTATACAGACTTTTGGAAAAGCATGTATTTACAAGAAAGTGAGTGGGAGCTCTGTATCATTTCTAATATTATATGTGGATGACATATTGTTGATTGGAAATGATACAGAATTTCTAGATAGCATAAAAGGATACATGAATAAGAATTTTTCAATGAAAGACCTCGATGAAGCTGCTTATATATTGGGCATCAAGATCTATAGAGATAGATCAAGAAACTTAATTGGAATTTCACAAAGCACATACCTTGATAAAGTTTTGAAGAAGTTCAAAATGGATCAGTCAAAGAAAGGGTTCTTGCCTGTGTTTCAAGGTTTGAAGTATAGTCAGACTGAATGCCCGACCACTAAAGAAGATAGAGAGAAAATGAAAGTCATTCCCTATTGATACGTCTCCAATGTATCTATAATTTTTTATCGTTCCATGCTATTATATTATCTGTTTTGGATGTTTATGGGCTTTATTACACACTTTTATATTATTTTTGGGACTAACCTATTAACCGGAGGCCCAGCCCAAATTGTTGTTTTCTTGCCTATTTCAGTGTTTCGAAGAAAAGGAATGTCAAACGGAGTCCAAACGGAATGAAACCTTCGGGAGAGTTATTTTTGGAACGGAAGCAATATAGGAGACTTGGAGCACATGTCAGGGAAGCTTCGAGGTGGCCACGAGGCAGGGAAGTGCCTGCCCCCTGGGCGCGGCCCCACCCTCGTGGGCCCCTTGTAGCTCCCTTGACTGACTTCTTTCGCCTATATATGTCCATATACCATAAAAACATCGGAGAATAGAATAGATCAGGAGTTCCGCCGCCTCAAGCCTCTGTAGCCACCAAAAACCAATTGGGACCCTGTTCCGGCACCCTGCCGGAGGGAGGATCCCTCACCGGTGGCCATCTTCATCATCCCGGCGTTCTCCATGACGAGGAGGGAGTAGTTCACCCTCGGGGCTGAGGGTATGTACCAGTAGCTATGTGTATGATCTCTCTCTCTCTCTCTCTCTCGTGTTCTTGATTTGGCATGATCTTGATGTATCGCGAGCTTTGCTATTATAGTTGGATCTTATGATGTTTCTCCCCCTCTACTCTCTTGTAATGGATTGAGTTTTCCCTTTGAAATTATCTTATCGGATTGAGTCTTTAAGGATTGGAGAACACTTGATGTATGTCTTGCATGTGCTTATCTGTGGTGACAATGGGATATTCACGTGATCTACTTGATGTATGTTTTGGTGATCAACTTGCGGGTTCAGTGACCTTGTGAACTTATGCATAGGGGTTGGCACACGTTTTCGTCTTGACTCTCCGGTAGAAACTTTGGGGCACTCTTTGAAGTTCTTTGTGTTTGTTGAATAGATGAATCTAAGATTGTGTGATGCATATTGTATAATCATACCCATGGATACTTGAGGTGACATTGGAGTATCTAAGGTGACATTAGGGTTTTGGTTGATTTGTGTCTTAAGGTGTTATTCTAGTACGAACTCTAGCACTACTGGAATCAGGGATTTTGCCGTCTGCCAGTTCTTTGCCGTCTGCTTGCGGACGGCAAAGAAGGTCTTTGCCATCAGCTATCAAACAACGGACGGCAAAGAACTGGCAGACGGCAAAGAAGGTCTTTGCCATCTGTTATTTCTTTGCCGTCTGTTGGCAGATGGCAAAGAATCTTTGCCATCTGTCAGCGGACGGCAAAGAGGTGCCACCGGATGCCAGTATTCTGCAACGGTCCAACCCCACTCTTTGCCGTCTGCTCGCGGACGGCAAAGATTCTTTGCCATCTGCTGGGAGACGGCAAAGAGGGGGCTATCTTTTTTTTTAGGGGAAAAAACTGTTGCCCCACCTCCTCTCTCTCTCCCCCCACCCGGCCGCGTTGAACCCACTGCCCCCGCACCCGCATCTCCTCTCTGCTCTCCCGCGCCCTAGGATTAGCCACAGCCGCCACCGCCACCGACCTTATTCCGGCGAGCTCCGGTGGCCATGGTCGGCGCGCAGCACGGTACCGAGCTCACCCCGCCCCGCTGCATCGATTCCTCTGGCCATATCCGTCCCTCCCTCCCTCGAACGCTCGCGCCCAACCCATCGCTCTACGGCTAGGGTTTGGTGCGCGGCCTCATCTCCGCCGTCGGCGTGCCTCCGGCGGTCCTCTACGCCTCCTCGCATGGCTCCTCATGCGGTTACACCTGTTGGACGCCGCTTCTCCACCACAAGGCAGAAGCAGAGGAGGGCCTTATCCACCACCACGCAACGGCAGCCAAGGTCCTCCTTCCCCATCTCGCCTCTCTCCCTCTCTCAACCCCCTATTTCTTTCGATTTGGTGCTTATTCTATGTCCAGAGAAAACTAGTAGAAGGGGGTGAGGAAGGAGGAGAAAGACCAGAAGAAGGGCAAGGGAGGTGGGGCGATCTGCATGTCCATGGATGTCTGAATGTTCCTTTTTTATTTTTTTTTATGTTGCATGCTCTCTAATTCCAGAGTAGATTTCTTTACAGCATGTTGAATACCAATGGTGTTCTCCTCCGTTTGATTACTATGGTTGGTTGCTTGTTTAACTTCTGTGTGATAAATAATGCAGATCAAGTGAGCTAATCTTGTTTCTAAATTTAGATACATGCATGTCTGTGGGGCTCTAGTTCTAAACATAGTAGACCACTACCCTCCTATATGTTGTGCAAACCAGAGAGCTGCTTAATTGATTAACATTTATGATTGGTTTAATTTTTCTAAAAATGGTTGCTTCTGTTGTCACACATACACATGCTTCTGGACAGTGCTACTAGCTATTATCTTTGCTATTTTTGTGATATCCAAACTAATTTTTGCATGATTTGTTTCGATCATGTACTGCTACTTGTGGCTGTCAAACAAAAAGAATTGGTTTATGATTCATAATGTCCAGACATTAGCTTGTCTTTTCAAGGAGTCGGTTTGTGATACATGCCCACCTATTCATTTTAGTTTCAAATAAAAGAATTGGCTTGTGATTCGTAATGCTTAGGCCATTGTATTAATGGCGTATTGCGTTTTATGGCGAGCAACCCCCTTTATAGCATTATAGCGACGATATAGCGACGCCATAAAGGTATTGCGAGCCTGGGTCTGTATGGAGTCCGTTATAGCGATGAGATACGGACGCCTTCAAATCAATGTCTCGGGCATTAATTTTCACTGTCACATGCATGGTTTCAGATTACCTGTGAGGTCATCCACCGCGACCCTCACTGTGAGGTTGGTTATTTCCCTGAAAACATTGTTCTATTGTAGCCTAGTTCGTTTCTATGCTGCTCGTTGTGAAACCAAACTAGGTGGGTGGGTGTGTGTTGAGGTTTGGTTTAGTGCTTGATGCCACCGGACTGTACGTTCTTGTGTAGGACTACTTGTTATATAACTCTGGTTCCTGCTGAGGTCATGTATATACTAGGCTAGTTGCACTTTGGTTCTATCTATTTCAAATCATATTTGGTCCTATATGTATGTATGAATGATGCATGTGTCTCGGGATCTCATCACTATGAATAATAGAACACATACTACTAGGAGGAATCACATTTAACTATGCTATTAATAGGGTAGTTTTCTTGCTGTTAAACATGTCCACGGGCATACATTGTATCTTATTGTGCTCTTACTTTTTTGTCTAGGTACTTGATGCCTCTTGGTGAGAACATGATGGCGAGTTCCTCATTCCAATTGAGTTTATATTGTGTAGGTTTCTTCGTCATGACCTAGATTGCCGCAGTCATGTTCAAGTCCAATGATATCTTTCGCAAGCAGACCGCTCTCAAGGTTGGTTCTTCATAATAACTTGTCTATCAACGTGCTTCTTCTGCTTCTAGAGGTTAATTAATTGTTCTACCAAGCAGACTGCTCTCAAGGGCTTGTGCTTATCTTGTATATCAACGTTCTTGTTCTGCTTCTAGCACTGGGTCTGTCCCTTCTATTGAGGAAGCCGGCTGGCAGACTGCTGCCGTCACTAAATCCCTAACGCTTGGGCCCGTGTTAACTCCATTTGATTGTCAAATTGCTTAGATAACTCAATTTGATTGTTCTCATAGTGTTCTCACATGCTTAGAAGAGTTGGAAACACTATAAATGTTTTGGTACGAATATGTGCTCTAGAATAGTGATTCCGGCATACTATATTTTTCATTGCGGTGAATGGTATTCTCTTTTCCCACACAGCTTCAAATTATTCCATATGATTGTAATATCCTGTCGATCATATTGTATGAAGAGAGGGCATGACATTGCAACCCAGTGATTTTCCTATTTATGAGTTTTTAGGTCCTGTGAACCAATTAGGCCCTTGGTCATTTCTTGAACTCAATCAGTAACTCATTTGTGGGAAAAACTTGACGATGTGTGTACCTGTGTGTTCTGTTCTGTTTTGAAGTGGATAACATTGCCCCGTGTTTCACTTGGAAATAACTTATGTTTGTTGAATAATAGGAATTTATGCACCATTTCTATCTGTTCATAACTCTTAAACTAGCACTGCTCTCCTTAAAATTTCTAATCAGGCTGACTACTGTTTTGTGCTCCACAGATACAATGGTCCGGCAAGCTGCTATGGTGGTCAAGTGTGTGCTGCCTAGGAAAATAGATATTTAGTTTTAGGTCATTTCTTGTAATTTCAGATATGGAGTGCTTGTCTTTAGTTTTTGTTTTCACTTTGTGAAACATGCTACCTATGGATGAAACTGTGTAATATTGATGAAACTGTGTATATGTATGGATGAAACTATGTATATTGATGCTACTATTGGTGACATGTGTTGGATATCCTATATTGGTCATATATATATATGTGTGTGTGTGTGTGTGTGTGTGTGTGTGTGTGTGTGTTTGATTTTCTGTGAAAATGAATGGATATAAGAAGAAACAGAATTAATGCCTATTTGGTCTCTTTGCCATCTGCCAGCAGATGGCAAAGAGCCTGCAGTCTCTGCCGTCTGCCAGCAGATGGCAAAGGGGCCTCTTTGCCATCTGCTGGCAGACGACAAAGATCTAGTCTTTGCCTTCCGCCAGCAGACGGCAAAGAGCCATGACCTTTGCCATCCGCCAGCAGACGGCAAAGTGCCCTTTGCCATCGCTCGTTCAGCCGGACATTTTGCCGTCTGCTGGCTGACAGCAAAGGCCTTTGCCGTCCAGGATCTGTGCCTTTGCCGTCCGCCATGGCGGACGGCAAAGAAGCTGATTCCAGTAGTGTAGGATAGATCGAAGGGAAAGAATAGCTTCGTGTTATTTTACTACGTACTCTTGAATAGATCGATCAGAAAGGATAACTTTGAGGTGCTTTCGTACCCTGCAATAATCTCTTCATTTGTTCCCCGCTATTAGTGACTTTGGAGGGACTCTTTGTTGCATGTTGAGGGATAGTTATATGATCCAGTTATGTTATTATTGTTGAGAGAACTTGCACTAGTGAAAGTATGAACCCTAGGCCTTGTTTCGAAGCATTGCAATACCGCTTATGCTCACTTTTATCATTAGTTACCTTGCTGTTTTTATGTTTTCAGATTACAAAAACCTATATATACCATCCATATTGCACTTGTATCACCATCTCTTCGCCGAACTAGTGCACCTATACAATTTACCATTGTATTGGGTGTGTTGGGGACACAAGAGACTCTTTGTTATTTGGTTGCAGGGTTGCTTGAGAGAGACCATCTTCATCCTACACCTCCCACGGATTGATAAACCTTAGGTCATCCACTTGAGGGAAATTTGCTACTGTCCTACAAACCTCTGCACTTGGAGGTCCAACAACGTCTACAAGAAGAAGGTTGTGTAGTAGACATCAAGCTCTTTTCTGGCGCCGTTGCCGGGGAGGTGAGTGCTTGAAGGTATATCTTTAGATCTTGCAATCGAATCTTTTAGTTTCTTGTTTTATCACTAGTTTAGTTTATAAAAGAAAACTACAAAAAATGGAATTAAGGGTGCCTCATATGCTTCATCTTTTAATGTCTTTCGTGAAAATGATGGGAAGGAAAATTGTGCTCAAGTACTAGAAGAAGAATTACATAGAATGCTTGGCATAAAATATGTGAATGATGACCATGATTGCAATGTTGTTAGTATGAATTCCTTGAATACCTATGATGCTAATGATATGCAAAGCCACAAGCTTCGGGATGCTATGTTTGATGAAGATGATATGTTTAGTCCCCCAAGTTTTGATGAGCAAATTTATTATGATGAAAGCATGCCTCCTATTCATGATGATTATTGTGATGACACGTATGCTATAAAGAATAAAGATAACCATGAAACTTGTCATCATGATTTTAATTTTCAATTAGATTATGCTTCACATGATAGTTATTTTGTTGAGTTTGCTCCCACTACTATTCATGAGAACAAATTTGCTTATGTGGAGAGTAATAAAATTTCTATGCTTGTAGATCATGAAAATAATGCTTTATGTGATAGCTATATTGTTGAATTTATTAATGATGCTACTGAAAATTATTATGAGGGAGGAGCATATGCTTGTAGTAATTACAATAATGTCAAGTTTCCTCTCTATGTGTTGAAAATCTTGAAGCTATGCTTGTTTTACCTTCCTATGCTAGTTGATTCTTGTTCCCACAAGTTGTTTGCTCACAAAATCCCTATGCATAGGAAGTGGGTTAGGCTTAAATGTGCTAGTCATATGCTTCATGATGCTCCTGTTATGTTTCAATTCTTATCTTTTATGTGAGCATCATTGTCATCATCATGCCTAGCTAGGGGCGTTAAACGATAGCGCTTGTTGGGAGGCAACCCAATTTTATTTTTTTTCTTTGCTTTTTTCTCATGTTTAGTAATAAATAATTCATATAGCCTTTGGTTAGATGTGGTTTTATGTTTTAATTAGTGCTTGTGCCAAGTAGAACCTTTGGGAAGACTTGGGTGAAGTCTTTATGATCATGCTGTAAAAACAGAAACTTTAGTGCTCATGAGATTTGCTGTCATTTTTTACTGGAGAGTGAAATTAGGTTGATTATTTTTTAAGATGATTAATAGATAAATTCCTCACGGCCACCAATTTATTTCAGAATTTTTGGAGTTCCAGAAGTATACGTTTGATACAGATTACCACAGACTGTTCTGTTTTTGACAGATTCTGTTTTCTATGTGTTGTTTGCTTATTTTGATGAACCTATGAGTAGTATCGGAAGGTATGAACCATAGAGAAGTTGGAATACAGTATATATTACACCAATATGAATTAATAATGAGTTCACAACAGTACCTAAGTGGTGATTTATTTTCTTAATACTAACGGTGCTTACGAGTTTTCTGTTGAGTTTTGTGTTGTGAAGTTTTCATGTTTTGGGTAAAGATTCGATGGACTATGGAATGATGAGTGGAAAGAGCTTAAGCTTGGGGATGCCCAAGGCACCCCAAGGTAATATTCAAGGACAACCAAGAGGCTAAGCTTGGGGATGCCCCGGATGGCATCCCCTCTTTCGTCTTCGTTCATCGGTAACTTTACTTGGAGCTATATTTTTATTGACCACATGATATGTGTTTTGCTTGGAGCGTCATTTTATTTTCTTTTATTTTTCTTGCTATTTGAATGAAATACCAAGATCTGAAATTATTAAATATTAGAGAGTCTTCACATAGTTACATAATTATTCACCTACTCATTGATCTTCACTTATATCTTTTGGAGTAGTTTTTCATTTGCTCTAGTGCTTCACTTATACCCTTTTAGAGCACGGCGGTGGTTTTATTTTATAGAAATTATTGATCTCTCATGCTTCGCTTATATTATTTTGAGATTCTTTTAGAACAGCATGGTAATTTGCTTTCTTTATAAAATTAGTCCTAATATGATGGGCATTCAACATGGGTATAATAAAAACTTTCATATAAAGTGCATCGAATACTATGAGAAGTTTGATTCCTTATGATTGTTTTGAGATATGAGGATGGTGATATTAAAGTCATGCTAATGAACTAGTTGTGAATTTGAGAGATAATTGTGTGAAAGTTTGTGATTCTCGTAGCATGCACGTATGGTGAACCGTTATGTGATGAAGTTGGAGCATGATTTATTTATTGATTGTCTTACTTATGTGTGGAGGTCGGGATCGCGCGATGGTTAACTCCTACCAACCCTTCCCCTAGGAGCATGCGTGTAGTACTTTGTTTTGATGACTTGTAGATTTTTGCAATAAGTATGTGAGTTCTTTATGACTAATGTTGAGTCCATGGATTATATGCACTCTCACCCTTCCACCATTGCTAGCCTTTTTTGTGCCCCGCAACTTTCGCTGGTGCCATACACCCACCATAATCCTTCCTCAAAACAGCCACCATACCTACCTATTATGGCATTTCCATAGCCATTCCGAGATATATTGCCATGCAACTTCCCACCGTTCCGTTTATTATGACACGCTCCATCGTTGTCATATTGCTTTGCATGATCATGTAGTTGACATCGTATTTGTGGCAAAGCCACCTTTCATAATTCTTTCATACATGTCACTCTTGATTCATTGCACATCCCGGTACACCGCCGGAGGCATTCATATAGAGTCATATTTTGTTCTAAGCATCGAGTTGTAATTCTTGAGTTGTAAGTAAATAAAAGTGTGATGATCTTCATTTTTAGAGCATTGTCCCAGTGAGGAAAGGATGATGGAGACTATGATTCCCCCACAAGTCGGGATGAGACTCCGGATGGAAAAAAAAAGGCCCAAACAAAAAAACAAAAAAATGAGAGAAAAAGAGAGAAGGGGCAAGGCTACTATCCTTTTACCACACTTGTGCTTCAAAGTAGCACCATGATCTTCATGATAGAGAGTCTCCTATGTTGTCACTTTCATATACTAGTGGGAATTTTTCATTATAGAACTTGGCTTGTATATTCCAATGATGGGCTTCCTCAAATTTCCCTAGGTCTTCGTGAGCAAGCAAGTTGGATGCACACCCACTTAGTTTCTTTTGTTGAGCTTTCATACACTTATAGCTCTAGTGCATCTGTTGCATGGCAATCCCTACTCACTCACATTGATATCTATTGATGGGCATCTCCGTAGCCCGTTCATACGCCTAGTTGATGTGAGACTATCTTCTCCTTTTGTCTTCTCCACAACCACCATATTCTATTCCACCTATAGTGCTATGTCCATGGCTCACGCTCATGTATTGCGTGAAAGTTGACAAAGTTTGAGAATACTAAAGTATGAAACAATTGCTTGGTTGAAACCGGGGTTGTGCATGATTTCAAAATTGTGTGTGATGAAGATAGAGCATAGCAGAACTATATGATTTTGTAGGGATAACTTTCTTTGGCCATGTTATTTTGAGAAGACATGATTGCATTGTTAGTATGCTTGAAGTATTATTATTTTTATGTCAATATTAAACTTTTGTCTTGAATCTTATGGATCTGCATATTCTTGCCACAATAAAGAAGATTATATTGATAAATATGTTAGGTAGCATTCCACATCACAAATTCTGTTTTTATCATTTACCTACTCGAGGACGAGCAGGAATTAAGCTTGGGGATGCTGATACGTCTCCAACGCATCTATAATTTTTGATTGTTCCATTCTATTATATTATCTGTTTTGGATGTTTATGGGCTTTATTATACACTTTTATATTATTTTTGGGACTAACCTATTAACCGGAGGCCCAGCCCAAATTGTTGTTTTCTTGCCTATTTCAGTGTTTCGAAGAAAAGGAATATCAAACGGAGTCCAAACGGAATGAAACCTTCGGGAGAGTTATTTTTGGAACATAAGCAATGCAGGAGACTTGGAGCACACGTCAGGGAAGCTTCGAGGTGGCCACGAGGAAGGGAGGTGCGCCTACCCCCTGGGCGCGCCCCCCACCCTCATGGGCCCCTCGTGGCTCCCCTGACCGACTTCTTTTGCCTATATATGTCCATATACCCTCAAAACACCAGAGAATAGAATAGATCGGGAGTTCCTCCGCCGCAAGCCTCTGTAGCGACCAAAACCCAATCGGGACCCTGTTGCGGCACCCTGCCGGAGGGAGGATCCCTCACCGGTGGCCATCTCCATCATCCCGGCGTTCTCCATGACGAGGAGGGAGTAGTTCACCCTCGGGGCTGAGGGTATGTACCAGTAGCTATGTGTTTGATCTCTCTCTCTCTCTCGTGTTCTTGATTTGGCACGATCTTGATGTATCGCGAGCTTATCTATTATATTTGGATCTTATGATGTTTCTCCCCCTCTACTCTCTTGTAATGGATTGTGTTTTCCCTTTGAAGTTATCTTATCGGATTGAGTCGTTCAGGATTTGAGAACACTTGATGTATGTCTTGCATGTGCTTATCTGTGGTGACAATGGGATATTCACGTGATCTACTTGATGTATGTTTTCGTGATCAACTTGCGGGTTTAGTGACCTTGTGAACTTATGCATAGGGGTTGGCACACGTTTTCGTCTTGACTCTCCGGTAGAAACTCTGGGGCACTCTTTGAAGTTCTTTGTGTTTGTTGAATAGATGAATCGAACATTGTGTGATGCATATTGTATAATCATACCCACGGATACTTGAGGTGACATTGGAGTATCTAGGTGACATTAGGGTTTTGGTTGATTTGTGTCTTAAGGTGTTATTCTAGTATGAACTCTAGCATTACTGGAATCAGGGATTTTGCCGTCTGCCAGTTCTTTGCCATCTGCTTGCGGACGGCAAAGAAGGTCTTTGCCATCAGCTACCAAACAACGGACGGCAAAGAACTGGCAGACGGCAAAGAAGGTCTTTGCCATCTGTTATTTCTTTGCCGTCTGCTGGCAAATGGCAAAGAGTCTTTGCCATCTGTCAGCGGACGGCAAAGAGGTGCCACCGGATGCCAGTATACTACAACGGTCCAACCCCACTCTTTGCCGTCTGCTCGTGGACGGCAAAGATTCTTTGCCATCTACTGGGAGACGGCAAAGAGGGGGCTATCTTTTTTTTGCGGGTAAAAAAAAATTGTTTCCCCCACCTCCTCTCTCTCTCCCCCACCCGGCCGCGTTGAACCCACTGCCCCCGCACCCGCATCTCCTCTCTGCTCTCCCGCGCCCTAGGATTAGCCACAGCCGCCGCCGCCACCGCCACCGACCTTATTCCGGCGAGCTCCGGGGGCCATGGTCGGCGCGCAGCACGGTACCGAGCTCACCACGCCCCGCTGCATCGATTCCTCTGGCCATATCCGTCCCTCCCTCCCTCGAACGCTCGCGCCCAACCCATCCCTCTGCGGCTAGGGTTTGGTGTGCGGCCTTATCTCCGCCGCCGGCGTGCCTCCGACGGTCCTCTACGCCTCCTCGCATGGCTCCTCACGCGGGTACGCCTGCTGGACGCCGCTTCTCCACCACAAGGCAGCAGCAGAGGAGGGCCTTATCCACCACCACGCAACGGCAGCCAAGGTCCTCCTTCCCCATCTCGCCTCTCTCCCTCTCTCAACCCCCTATTTCTTCCGATTTGGGAAAAAATTCCTTTTTCCCTTGTTCAATTTATGATCTGACCGGGTTTGTTTTTAGGGGCATTAATTTGGTGCTTTCTATATCCAGAGAAAACTAGTAGAAGGGGGTGAGGAAGGAGGAGAAAGACCAGAAGAAGGGCAAGGGAGGTGGGGCGATCTGCATGTCCATGGAGGTCTGAACGTTCCTTGTTTAATTTTTTTTATGTTGCATGCTCTCTAATTCCAGAGTAGATTTCTTTACAGCATGTTGAATGCCAATGGTGTTCTCCTCCGTTTGATTACTATGGTTGGTTGCTTGTTTAACTTCTGTGTGAGAAATAATGCAGATCAAGTGAGCTAATCTTGTTTCTAAATTTAGATACATGCATGTCTGTGGGGCTCTAGTTCTAAACATAGTAGACCACTACCCTCCTATATGTTTTGCGAACCAGAGAGCTGCTTAATTGATTAACATTTATGATTGGTTTAATTTTTCTAAAAATGGCTTTATCTGTTGTCACACATACACATGCTTCTGGACAGTGCTACTAGCTATTATCTTTGCTATTTTTGTGATATCCAGACTAATTTTTGCATGATTTGTTTTGATCATGTACTGCTAGTTGTGGCTGTCAAACAAAAAGAATTGGTTTATGATTCATAATGTCCAGACATTAGCTTGTCTTTTCAAGCAGTCGGTTTGTGATACATGCCCACCTATTCATTTTAGTTTCAAAGAAAAGAATTGGCTTGTGATTCGTAATGCTCAGGCCATTGTTTTAATGGCGTATTCCGTTTTATGGCGCGCGACCCCCTTTATAGCATTATAGCGACGATATAGCGACGCCATAAAGGTATTGCGACCCTGGGTCTGTATGGCGTCCGTTATAGCGATGAGATACAGACGCCTTTAAATAAATGGCTCAGGCATTAATTTTCACTGTCACATGCATGGTTTCAGATTACCTGTGAGGTCATCCACCGCGACCCTCACTGTGAGGTTGGTTATTTCCCTGCAAACATTGCTCTATTGTAGCCTAGTTCGTTTCTATGCTGCTGGTTGTGAAACCAAACTAGGTGGGTGGGTGGGTGATGAGGTTTGGTTTAGTGCTTGATGCCACCGGACTGTATGTTCTTGTGTAGGACTACTTGTTATATAACTCTGGTTCCTGCTGAGGTCATGTATATACTAGGCTAGTTGCACTTTGGTTCTATCTATTTCAAATCATATTTGGTCCTATATGTATGTATGTATGATGCATGTGGCTCGGGATCTCATCACTATGAATAATAGAACACATACTACTAGGAGGAATCACATTTAACTATGCTATTAATAGGGTAGTTTTCTTGCTGTTAAACATGTCCACCGGCATACATTGTATCTTATTGTGCTCTTACTTTTTTGTCTAGGTACTTGATGCCTCTTGGTGAGAACATGATGGCGAGTTCCTCATTCCAATTGAGTTTATATTGTGTAGGTTTCTTCGTCATGACCTAGATTGCCGCAGTCATGTTCAAGTCCAATGATATCTTGCGCAAGCAGACCGCTCTCAAGGTTGGTTCTTCATAATAACTGGTCTATCAACGTGCTTCTTCTGCTTCTAGAGGTTAATTAATTGTTCTGCCAAGCAGACTGCTCTCAAGGGCTTGTGCTTATCTTGTGTATCAATGTTCTTGTTCTGCTTCTAGCACTGGGTCTGTCCCTTCTATTGAGGAAGCCGGCTGGCAGACTGCTGCCGTCACTAAATCCCTAACGCTTGGGCCCGTGTTAACTCCATTTGATTGTCAAATTGCTTAGATAACTCAATTTGATTGTTCTCATAGTGTTCTCACATGCTTAGAAGAGTTGGAAACACTATAAATATTTTGGTACGGATATGTGCTCTAGAATAGTGATTCCGGCATGCTATATTTTTCATTGCGGTGAATGGTATTCTCTTTTCCCACACAGCTTCAAATTATTCCATATGATTGTAATATCCTGTCGATCATATTGTATGAAGAGAGGGCATGACATTGCAACCCAGTGATTTTCCTATTTATGAGTTTTTAGGTCCTGTGAACCAATTAGGCCCTTGGTCATTTCTTGAACTCAATCAGTAACTCATTTGTGGAAAAAACTTGACGATGTGTGTACCTGTGTGTTCTGTTCTGTTTTGAAGTGGATAACATTGCCCCGTGTTTCACTTGGAAATAACTTATGTTTGTTGAATAATAGGAATTTATGCACCATTTCTATCTGTTCATAACTCTTAAACTAGCACTGCTCTCCTTAAAATTTCTAATCAGGCTGACTACTGTTTTGTGCTCCACAGATACAACGGTCCGGCAAGCTGCTATGGTGGTCAAGTGTGTGCTGCCTAGGAAAATAGATATTTAGTTTTAGGTCATTTCTTGTAATTTCAGATATGGAGTGCTTGTCTTTAGTTTTTGTTTTTACTTTGTGAAACTTGCTACCTATGGATGAAACTGTGTAATATTGATGAAACTGTGTATATGTATGGATGAAACTATGTATATTGATGCTACTATTGGTAACATGTGTTGGATATCCTATATTGGTCATATATATATATATGTGTGTGTGTGTGTGTGTGTGTGTGTGTGTGTGTTTGATTTTCTGTGAAAATGAATGGATATAAGAAGAAACAGAATTAATGCCTATTTGGTCTCTTTGCCATCTGCCAGCAGTGGCAAAGAGCCTGCAGTCTCTGTCGTCTGCTAGCAGATGGCAAAGGGGCCTCTTTGCCATCTGCTGGCAGACGGCAAAGATCCAGTCTTTGCCTTCCGCCAGCAGATGGCAAAGAGCCTGTCTTTGCCGTCTGCCAGTAGACGGCAAAGAGCCATGACCTTTGCCATCCGCCAGCAGACGGCAAAGTGCCCTTTGCCGTCGCTCGTTCAGCCGGACGTTTTGCCGTCTGCTGGCTGACGGCAAAGGCCTTTGCCGTCCAGGATCTGTGCCTTTGCCGTCCGCCATGGCGGACGGCATAGAAGCTGATTCCAGTAGTGTAGGATAGATCGAAGGGAAAGAATAGCTTCGTGTTATTTTACTACGGACTCTTGAATAGATCGATCAGAAAGGATAACTTTGAGGTGGTTTCGTACCCTACAATAATCTCTCCATTTGTTCTCCGCTATTAGTGACTTTGGAGTGACTCTTTGTTGCATGTTGAGGGATAGTTATATCACTACTAGGAAAAGGCCTACTAATGGCGCACCTAATTTGGCCATTAATGGCGCATTAGTGGTGCGCCATTAGTAGCACGCCATTAGTATATTTTACTAATGGCGCACCACTGGTGCGCCATTAGTATCTTGTATACTAATGGCGCACCCCAGATGCGCCATTAGTATATACAACAGTGCGCCATTAGTATGCCTCCCAGGGTGCCATCTATACCAAGGTGCTTTGGCATACTAATGGAGCACGGCAACGGGATGCGCCATTAGTAACTTCGGCATACTAATGGCGCATTGTTTAGTGATGCCCCATTAGTATGCTCTGGCATACTAATGGCGCACTATGATGTGATGCGCCATTAGTATGAATATTAGGTTTTTTTATTTTTTTATTTTCTGTTTTTTGCACAGGTTACAAAATGTATAATTGGACAAAATATAGACAGCACACATCAACAACAGATTCATCGAATACAGTAGAAGATTATACAATTCATCATTTTAGTCTCCGAATACAATTCATCATATTAGTCTCCGAATTGAAAAGACCGAACAAAGGTAGAACATTATATTACAAGTCTCGAGACCGCGAGTTTGTCTTCACATTACAAGTCGATATCGATCATCTAAACTACCATCACATAGAAGAGAGCTGCGGTCATCACGATGAAACTCGTCTTCATCCGGTTCCTCCAACGCTCCCTCCCCTCTCCCGCTAGATAGCGGTCGTATCTAGATTCGGCCTCCGCCCTAGTGGCGTACCCTTTGTAACTGTTACCGCTGAATCGGTGAACCTGTCTCCGACACTCCTCCCAGTCGTCGTAGACTCCGGGAACCTTACCCTTGTACACGACATACCACGGCATCGCTATGCAGTAGCCAAACGAAACGTTAGTACCAATTCACAGACAATACATAAGCAATATATAAGTATGCAACAGAACGATCGGAAGAGAAAAGCAAGACATTAATAGCATCGATTACATCTAAGTTGAACGACTCTCGAAACCAAAGAGACATACTACAAGTTCATTAAAGTTTAATTACAACATGAGCCAATCGATGTTTCAGAACTAGACACAGCATCACTGCTTTCGACTCGACTCAAGGGACCGGAGCGTGGATGAAGCCGCCGTCTATCGTGGGAGTCATGAAACAACGGGCGTTGTCAACCTGCATTTGTAGGATTGTGTCGATGTCACTGTTGGACGGTTGATTTCTGAGGTAGAACTGCCCCGAGGTACGAAGGACATCTTGATGGATGATTTCCGCAAACTCCGACTGGATGCAAAAGAATTCTTGTCTGATGTCCGCGTCCTGGATTGCCCCCAAGCTTGCGGCCCAATCTTTGAGATTATTTGGTAGGAGAAGGTGATTATGGTCCCGCACGATCGCCCACATGTGATGGATGGCGTAGTAGGCATCCTTCTGACCGCCAGGCGGCTGCTTGACGCAGCAGAACGTCGTATTGTGGGAGAACACGTGCTTACCGTACTTACGAATAGGCCTGGTGAAGGTGCCTCCAGATTTGACGTAGCCAGGGAGAACATCATCAAGAACCTTCTTGACATTTGTGTAGTCTACGTTCGACTGACGGTCCGGGTCGAAATACGTGGCCATGGAATATTTGGGGCTTAGGAGGATGAGCGTGCAATGTGTGTCACTGCAGAAAACACGGAATGTTAAAAGAAAAACGATCGAAATCTAAGAATTCATATGTTACGGGGCGGTTGAGGGGAGGACTTACTCGGGAAAGTAAGGCACGAGGAAGTTGTCCTTATCTTGGTTTGCCAGAATGACGCCTTCGAGGTAAGAACTCGCGACTTGCCGGTCCCCAGCGCTGCCCAAGATCTTGGCACGCATGTAGAAGGGGTCGACTATCACGATGTCCGGGGTCTTGTTGCGAATGATCCGCATCTCCATACTCAGCGAAAATAGCCGAACGAAGGTGTAGTGCAGCGGATGAAGGTTCAACATAGCGTGGATGTCATCAAACCGCAGGACGATCGTACCCCCAATGGAGTTATCCACAAAGCCCTTGCCCTCTGGCACCTTGGCCGTGAAAACTGGGTATGCCACATCCTTCTCTCGGAGACGCCGCTTCTCCAAAGAAAGCACACTGTCATGCAGACTCCGCATAGCACCGGTTGCAGCATCGAGCATATTTCTCGGTAGCATCGGCCTACCCGCCACATGCACCCTCCTCGAGATATCCGCAGTTGAAGGTGGCCCGTCCTGAGCACGGATCGTACTCGGTGCCGGCTAGCCCGCACCCTTGTTAGTCTTTCTTTTGCGTGCCTTCTTCTTGATCTCCTGTAATGGGACCGAGTTCTGCTCACAGACCGCCTTCTTGAGTGTGTTGGGGCTGATCATATTTGGCACCTCGCCTATCTGAGGCTCGGTGAAGTCGGCAGCTGGAGGCGTCTCCTGAGAGCTGAACTGCAGACGACGCCTGTTGCAACTTGGCTTCTCCGCGGTACCAGCTAGATCGCACACGTCTTTTGTTGGGTTGGGTTCTTGAGAAGGAGGCCCCATGAAGTCGCCACCGTCCCCATGATCGGCAAAGTACTGATCGACGTTGGCAAATGTATCATCGTCGTCGTCGTTCTGATCCTGTGCCATATGCATGTTTGGATCCAGTGGCATAGGGATGTCCGGCACCATTGCGGCGGTCTTGCCATGGGGCCGACTTGGCGCCGGCACGACTGGCGGTGTTGTCTTTGGGGTGGTGTCCCCCGCCCCCAAACGAATCTGGCTCTTCGGCCAAAGCAGCGGCCAGCTCAGGCAGGCGCTGAGGTTCATCACGTCATCATCGTCGGCCCCCATGGGTCGAATCGGAGGTAACACCTCGTCGCAGCCTGGCAGCACCCAAACCAGTTGAACCATAAACAAGTTGGGTGGCATCCGGGTACCGTGGAACAAGGGGTTGCCCGGTTGAACGATTTTGCCCTTGGCGACATCGACCAACTCGTTGTTCACGAAGTGCAGGAGAGTGCACGGAACGTCGGCGGCGCCCTGCGAAAACATGTAGGGCGTTAGGGATGCCCAGTCAAAGGCAAGGAGATGAAGTCCTCGGCCGAGAGAGGCTTAATTAGTTACCGTGATGATGGCGTCGAGCTCGGCTAATGTCGAGGCACCACCAACGGCGGGCGTGCAGTTGACGGAGGGGCCGCTTGCTGCAGAGGTGCCGGCCGGCGTACAGCCGGGTGCATTAAGCTCCCGTGCCGGCGTCGGAGACACCAATGCCGCCTCCGCCGGAGACACCAATGGCCCCGCCATCGCGTTCAGCGAGTTGCTGGCCGTGAAGCTAGGAATCGGGGGCGGCCCCTGTTGGCCGCCCGCAATCCACGCACTAATCCCCTGGATCAAGGTAGGCACAATGGCAGTGATCGTCGCTCCGAGTTGTTGTTGCACTTGCTCTTGGACAATCTCTGGAATCCGCGCCACCTGTGCCCTGAGTTCTTGAACCTCGCGCGCCTGGCTTTCCGAGCTGGTCTTTTTCTCCTTTCGCCCAGCAGTGTCATAGTATGACGACCATTTTGTCGACAAGCCTTTGCCGGCCACACGACCAGCTGACGTCGGCTTACTGAGCTTATCCTTGTTCTTCATTACATTCAACGCCCTATTTAGAGTGGTGTCCCAAGGGTTGCTCTTAGTCAACCCCGCGCTACTGCTTTCAGTCGCCTGCGGAAGGAATGTGAACCATTTAAAAATTTGGCTTCATTAATTAGAATGCAACCATATGGAGCTAATTACGAGGGGGTGTATTCCTTACCAGAACAAGCTCAAGCGCCCTGGTCTTCGGATCCATGGTAAGCTCCTTTGTTTTCGGGTCCTTCTTGTACCGGGCCCTGACAAAGTTCCTGGTCTGCTTGTCACCGTATTTATCGAAGAGGGGCGGTAGGCCTTGCTCGGCACGGTCCGCCTCCTCCTTGTCCCATATAGGCTCCGCCACTCTGTAACCGCCGGGACCGAGTGTGTGTTCCCCTAAGTTCAGCTCCCGCATTTCTTTCCCCCACTTACTTGATTCGGAGTTTGCGGTGCTCGAGCAATTGATCTTGAAGTCGTTGTAGTCATCTTCGGTGATCGAAGGATTTTTCTCCTTGATCTTCTCATAACTCTCACCTTTCTCGATCATTCTCTTCACATTGCTTTTCCAAGTAGACAGGGCCTTGCTCATCTTCGTGAGGGCAGCATTGTTCACTTTATTCCCTTTGAGGCTTGTGTTTTCAAATTCAGCGGGGAACTTGTATCGTTCCTGCAGCTTCGTGAAGAGGAGGTTGCGCAAATTCCCTCGGTCAGGATGCCTCAAGTTCTCGGTGTTGATCGAGACGGTGCTCCGGAGAATGCACCCGAGCTGAAGCGAGTACCCCTTGACTATTCGTTCGGGCGCCGTTGGATTCCCGTCGGAGTCCACTTCAGTAACTTCCTCCTTGAGGGTGCGGAGCACGGTCGGGCGCCGGTCCTTCCGTTGCCTCTTCGGTTGGCTGCCATCTATGCGTGCGCCGCCATCATCAGTGGTGGCATCCTCGGCGGCACCATCAGTGGTGGCATCCTCGGCGGCACCATCAGTGGTGGCATCAGTGGGGTCATCCTCGGCGGTACCATCAGTGGTCTCAGGATCGGTGGGGAAGGCGGCGTCCTCATACAAGTGAGGTTGTTCCTCCATCTCCTGGGACAGCATCCAGAATGGCTTGACGCTCGAACCCCCGGCCTCATTGTTGTTGGCCATGTTTCTCTCTAAATAGGAACAAAGTTTGGTCAAAAAGTTGGTTATTGTGAAGGAACAAGATCATGGTCTCATCATTTAGGGTTTGTCGACACCGAGGCATCCTAAAAGCTAAGCTTTTATCATTGAGGGTTTTTCGACGCCGAGGCACCCTAAAAGCCTAAGCTTTCATCATTTCGGTTTTTATCGACACCGAGGCACCCTAAAAGCCATGCATTAGTCACAAGTACGCCGGGGCACTTGATCCTACTTAATTAACTACTAAGATACCCCGGCCCATGCATTAGTCACAAGTACCCCATATGTCCTATTTTTAGCAAAGTCATGCTAAAATTCACGGAAAATTTCAGCATGACCTTTGCTGAAAATAGGACATATGGAGTACCCGAATTTGCCGGAACGGGAGTTAATCGACATTCCGGCAAACTCAAGGGCCTCTCGGGTGGACAAGGCAAAAAAGGCCTCCATCACAACATGGAAAATACACCAAGCAGTATCATATTTGTAATGACTGGAAATATTTACTTCAGGAAATATTTACTACTGTAGTTTCTGTTACAAACAAAAAAAAGACTGAAGTTTGTCCTAGCTATATTTCAGGATGATTTTTCAGTTGCTCATGCTTTTTACAAATTGTAGCTACTGTTTTTTATACCTAAACAAAATTGCCCTAGCTATATTTGCTACTGTTTTTATACCTAATTTTTTGCTACTGTTTTTTTAATTTGCTACTGCTTTTTTTTATTTGCTACTGTTTTTATACCTAAACAAAATTTCCCTAGCTATATTTGCTACTCTTTTTTTATTTGCTACTGTTTTTATACCTAATTTTTTTGCTACTGTTTTTAAAATTTCCTAAAATATTTCTAACTTTGCTAACTGTACTGTGCTAGATTTGCCCTAAAATCTATGCACAAAAACACAGAGAAGGCATTAGGCATTACACAAAAACACAGAGAACTGCTATAATGTACAACAGGCTTTTGGTTTCTAGAACCATTTCATGCCCAAGTGATCTGATCCTTGTACTTTTGCTACAATGATACAGTGATACAAGTAGAATATGAAGGCATTAGGCATTACAACAAAAGGAACAGAGCTGCTATATTTACAACATGCTTTGATACATACACCACCAAAGTCCAAAGAGTAACCACTTATTAGCTACCAGCAGTAAGTAACTAACTAAATACACGACCAGAGAATAACTCACTTTGCCTCTCACTTGCTTCCTTCACCTCAGAGCGATCTTCTCTTATTACTACTCCTGCACAACATTGTCATAATTTTTATTATCTTCACAACCAAGGTACTGCATTCTGTAACAACCAACTACAAAACTACAAATCAATCAAGGACATGTGGTTATTTCCTCCGCACTAAATTGGCAGGTGAGTCACAAAAGGAACCCCGCCAAGTTTCATAGCACTATCACCCAAACAAGGTACTGAGTTTCTTGGAGCAACTCATAAGCTGGTCTGTGGTGCTAGTTCATGATGAACTATGCAAACGTGTACAGAGATACACAAGAGATTTAGTCTTATACTCCATCCAGCACTGTGTCCACATATTTGGCAATATCTGCCTAATCAAAGCGAGGTGCTAGTTTGCTCACTCTTACTTTTACTGCTCATATACTGTTCAAATATGTTGGTTAGAAACATGTGCTCTAAAAAAAGAAACTTATTATCTGTTCAATATGAGTAGGATTACTCAAGATTCCCCTTGTATGTAAGTAGGCGGTGTTTAATTTAAAGTTATGGTGTTCTATGCATTGCTAAAAAACTCTGTTACCGCCAAAAAAAACTGTTACCTCTGCCTTTTGTATTCCATGGTTTTAGTCCAGCATGAGCATCCTAACCATTTTTACTAAGGTTTTTTCTTTTGACACACCATACACGAAGAACTATCTGGACAGGTAGTTGCTACTGACTGGCAAGCAGGCTTCTAGGTTGCTGCATGACCAGAAACGTCGGCGGGGAAAAATGGAGGCCGGGGTGGGTTTACAGTGTAAATCCACTTAGAATTATAGTGTAAATTAAATCCACTGGATTCTAATTACAGTGGAACTCCGGCGGCGAGGGGGGCCGGATCTGGCGAGGTGGGATAGCGATCGAGATGGAGGGGGATCGAGATCGAGTGTCCATGAAATTTAAAAATATTCATGATAGTTCAAAAAGTGCCCATGAAATACAATCGAGAAATGAAGGCTACGATTTAAATACAATCGATCTCTTAGCTAGCTATCTGTTCACAATCTTCTTGCCCTTCTTTTTCGCAAATGGAGTTCTTCTATGGAACGGACGTCCTTTAGGTAGGGTGGTCCTGCTTCTTCTTGTGGTGTATGCTGCTACTTCATCATCGTCGTCATGTTTGATTCTCGGGTCGCCGTACTTGTCGAAGTCTTGCTCATTGGCTACTCCATCCATTCCGATGATCTTCCTTTTGCCTCTCCTCACGACAACACGACTGGGCTTTGACGGGTCGGTAATGAAGAAGCATTGGTCCACTTGGGAAGCCAATACCCATGGCTCATTTTTCGCGGTGACGTTTGCGCCTGCGGTCTTGGATTTGGCTTCGGGTATAACCTTGGTGGTGAAATACCGGTCTTATTTTAGGACGCTCTTGGCCCATCTGACACGGAACATCGGGACCTTCTCTCCAGCGTAGCTCAGCTCCCAGATCTCCTCGATCCTTCCGTAGTATCTGTCCTTGTCGTTCCCGGTGTAGGATTCCATCGTTACCCCGGAGTTCTGATAACCATCGCTCTTCATGTCCTTGGCCTCGGTGTAGAATGTGTAGCCGTTGATATCGTACGCCTCATAGGTCATCAGGTTGTGCTCGGCGCCCTGTGACAAGGCGAATATGAGTTGTTCTTCCGCGGAAGAATCCTCATGTAAAGGGTACGATAGAAGCTTCTGCTTGAACCAACGCGTGAAACATGAGTTGTGCTCTTTGAGTATATCTCCGTCCGTCCTCTGTTTGGCTCGGTCATTGTACGTCTTCTTAATAAAGGTTTTGTGCTCTACCACCCAAGGATCGACCACGTCTATGTGTTGTAGCGCGACTAGGTTTGCTCTTTCAAAGTCGGCGAGTCGACCCTCAAAGTCGACATGCATTTCGCGGCGACCCTCACGGTGACCCCATCCAGCGAGCCTGCCGAGGTGCCTGTTGACGGGCAGACCAACGGGGTTCTCGATGCCTAGATAATTCGTGCAGTAGGAGATGCACTCTTCGGTCAGAAAGCCCCTGGCTATGCTTCCCTCTGGACGTGACATGTTGCGAACGTATCCTTTGATGACACCATTCATCCCTTCGAACGGCATCATACTGTGCAGGAACGTCGGCCCGAGTTGGATGATATCGTCCACGATATGGACCAGCAGATGCACCATAACGTCGAAGAATGCGGGCGGGAAGTACATCTCAAGCTCGCATAGTATCACCACGATCTCTTCCTGTAGCCTTCTGAGTTGCCTCACGCCAACAGACTTCCAAGAGATGACGTCGAAAAAGTTGCATAGGCCAAATAGCCTTTCACGGACGTGCGCGTCCATGATCCCACGGATTGCAACTGGAAGTATCTGCGTCATCTGCACGTGACAGTCGTGAGACTTCATCCCGCTGAACTTCAGCTTCGCTAGGTCTAGGTATCTGCTTATCTTCCCCGCGTAACCGTAAGGAAGTTTTACTCCTACGAGGCAGGTGAAAAACTGCTCGATCTCCTCCTGACTTAGAGTGAAGCATGCGGGAGGGTAGTCATTTCCGGTCTTCTTGGCCTTTTTGCCTTTGCGACGACTTTCCGTGTCCTGCTTCGCCTCATCATCATCATCATCATCATCATATATAGCGTGAAGCTCCTGCCTGATGCCCATTGATTTCAAGTCTGCCCTTGCTTTCGGCCCATCTTTGGTCCTCTCTGGCATGTTGAGCAGGGTACTAAGCAGACTCTCGCACACGTTCTTCGTGATATGCATGACATCAAGGCTGTGAGGCACACGGTGGATCTTCCAGTACGGCAAGTCCCAGAAAACAAACCTCGTTTTCCATACCTTCAGCAGCGGCTCTGGCGCCTTTCGCTTCTTTCCCGGCTCTGGCGCCTTTTGCTTCTTTCCCGGCAGTGGGCTGTCTTTCCAATTTTTCAACAGCTCGTCTATTTCCTCGCCGCTCCTCGTACGCGGGCGTCCTCGGGGTTCGGTTTCACCATCGAATAGATCCTTGTGTTTTCTCCACGGGTCATCGTCGCGAAGCCACCTTCGATCCCATGAACACGGTTTTCGAAGACCCGGGATCTCTATCTAGCTGGCGATACGTTGTGTCATCCATGCACCTGACGCATCCAGAAAATCCGTGGACCACCTGCCCTGCGAGATATCCGTAACCGAGATAGTCGTGCACCGTCGTGAGCAGCGCGGCTCTCATAGGGAAATATTCTTTCTCTGCGGCGTCCCACGTATTGGCTGGCGTTTTCCACATCGTGTCTAGCTCCTCTTTCAGCAGCCCCAGATATAGATTGATGTCGTTCCCTGGTTGTTTCGGTCCTTCGATTAGCATACTCATGTGAATGTACTTCCTCTTCATGCACAACCAGGGGGAAGGTTGTACATCCACACAAACACAGGCCAGGTGCTATGTGTGCTTCTCTAGCTGCCAAACGGATTGACTCCATCGGTGCTCGCGCCCAGCACGATGTTCCTTGGATCGTTCCCAAATTCTAGGTCTTCGAAGTTCAACGCTTGCCACTGGCTCGCATCCTTAGGGTGACTCAGCATCTTGTCTTTTTTATCTATCTCCGGATCATTTGCGTCATCTTCTCGCTTCTTCTCCTCCCTATCCGCGTGCCAACGCAGGAGCTTTGCTACCTTAGGGTCCGCGAAATACCGTTGCAGACGAGGAGTGATCGGAAAGTACCACACCACTTTTCGAGGAGCTTTCTTCCTCTTCTTGTATCGAGTGACGCCGCACACCGGACATATGGTAGACTCCGCGTGCTTGTCCCGATAAATGATGCAATTGTTCATGCACACATGGTATTTCACGTGCGGTAAATCCAGAGGACACACGATTTTCTTCGCCTCCTCCAAACTGGTCGGGCACTTGTTCCCCTTGGGAAGACGTTCGTGCCAGAATGACATGTTCTCGTCGAAGCATGCGTCGGTCATTTTGTGTTTTACCTTCATCTCCAGAGCCATGAACGTTACTTTCAGGCGGGTATCCTCGGGCCTGCATCCTTCATACAATGGAGTAACCGCGTCTAACTCAAGTTGATCCATCTTGGCTTTCTCTCGGGCGGCAGCTCTTGTGTTATCCGTCTACTTGAGAAGCAGCTCTTGAATATGAGGGTCCTGCACCCAGCCCATCGATGGTCCAGCGTCGTCTGCTCCGCCGGCATCATCATCTTCATGATCATGCCCGTCGTCTGCTCCGGCATCTTCCTCATTGTCATGTCCTGCATCTTCTACATGATGACTGTGTACAGCATCACCGTCGTGATCATCTCCTGGGGATTCTTCGTCTTCTCGCCCGCCCGAGCCGCGGTGGTTGTCTTGCTGCCCTTCCTCATTTCTTGCCCGGCCCCCATGGACGACTTCGTAGTCATCTTCATCACCTTGCCACCGATAGCCATCCATGAAACCACGCAAGAGCAGGTGGTCCCGCACCTGCCAGGATTCCGGGTCCGCAATAAGGCTCTTCAGCTTGCATCTTCGACACGGACATCTTATCTCCGTCTCGTTCTTTTGAAGCATCTCGGCCTTCGCGGACCTCAAAAACCTATTCACGATGCCTTCAGTCATCATGCGGACCATGGTCGCCTGCGGGGTAGAGCAAAACGATATTTTAGAACCAAGAAAAAATTTGGCATGACTTTCCCTAAAAATAGGACCAAAAAGAATGCTTAATGCCAAAATTCTCGCCGAAACGGAAATGAATCAACATTTCGGCAAAATATTGGCAACTATCGCATTTAAAATACCGGTACACCTCCAAACACAAACACATATGCAACACCACAAACATATGCAACACCACGAACATACATAGATCTAGCTAGGCCATAAAAAGTGCATGTGCACATTGTTGTAGGGAGAACAACATAAATATAGCTTCCCCCCTTACTTACCTATCAAAACAAGGTAATTTAACCACTTAAATTGAATGAATCTATGGTGGAAATGAGGTGAAAAAGAGGAGGCACCCGAGACAAGGAGGAGGTGGAGAGAATGAAGTGGGGAGAAAGTGAGTGTGGGTAGGAGAGGCTGTCCAAAATATCTTGTTGCTGCCCACTTACTAATGGCGCACCAACACTAAATGCGCCATTAGTAATCCAGGTTACTAATGGCGCACCTTCTGGTGGTGCGCCATTAGTATGTTTGGACAGGCGCACTAGTTAAAAAAAACTTTTGATACTAATGGCGCACCCTGGGCCAGGTGCGCCATTACTAGTTACAACTAGTAATGGCGCACTGTGTCAGGATGCGCCATTAGTATGTTTGGACAGGCGCACTAGTTAAAAAAAATTGATACTAATGGCGCACCCTGGGCAGGTGCGCCATTACTAGTTACAACTAGTAATGGCGCACTGTGTCTGGATGCGCCATTAGTATGTTTGGACAGGCGCACTAGTTAAAAAAAATTTGATACTAATGGCGCACCCTGGGACAAGTGCGCCATTACTAGTTACAACTAGTAATGGCGCACTGTGTCCGGATGCGCCATTAGTATGTTTGGACAGGCGCACTAGTTTTTAAAAAAAATTGATACTAATGGCGCACCCCTGGCCACGTGCGCCATTACTAGTTACAACTAGTAATGGCGCACTGTGTCTGGATGCGCCATTAGTATGTTTGGACAGGCGCACTAGTTAAAAAAAATTGATACTAATGGCGCACCCTGCGCCTGGTGCGCCATTAGTAGTTTCAACTCTAATGGCGTATCAGAAGGTGGTGCGCCATTAGTATATACTAATGGCGCACCGCTTGTCTGGTGCGCCATTAGTGTCAATCCCATCTATAGCCCTTTTTCTAGTAGTGTATGATCCAGTTATGTTATTATTGTTGAGAGAACTTGCACTAGTGAAAGTATGAACCCTAGGCCTTGTTTCGAAGCATTGCAATACCGCTTACGCTCACTTTTATCATTAGTTACCTTGCTGTTTTTATGTTTTCAGATTACAAAAACCTATATATACCATCCATATTGCACTTGTATCACCATCTCTTCGCCGAACTAGTGCACCTATACAATTTACCATTGTATTGGGTGTGTTGGGGACACAAGAGACTCTTTGTTATTTGGTTGCAGGGTTGCTTGAGAGAGACCATCTTCATCCTACACCTCCCACGGATTGATAAACCTTAGGTCATCCACTTGAGGGAAATTTGCTACTGTCCTACAAACCTCTGCACTTGGAGGCCCAACAACGTCTACAAGAAGAAGGTTGTGTAGTAGACATCAAGCCCTTTTCTGGCGCCGTTGCCGGGGAGGTGAGTGCCTGAAGGTATATCATTAGATCTTGCAATCGAATCTTTTAGTTTCTTGTTTTATCACTAGTTTAGTTTATAAAAGAAAACTACAAAAAAATGGAATTAAGGGTGCCTCATATGCTTCATCTTTTTAATGTCTTTCGTGAAAATGATGGGAAGGAAAATTGTGCTCAAGTACTAGAAGAAGAATTACATAGAATGCTTGGCATAAAATATGTGAATGATGACCATGATTGCAATGTTGTTAGTATGGATTCCTTGAATACCTATGATGCTAATGATATGCAAAGCCACAAGCTTCGGGATGCTATGTTTGATGAAGATGATATGTTTAGTCCCCCAAGTTTTGATGAGCAAATTTATTATGATGAAAGCATGCCTCCTATTCATGATGATTATTGTGATGACACGTATGCTATAAAGAATAAAGATAACCATGAAACTTGTCATCATGATTTTAATTTTCAATTAGATTATGCTTCACATGATAGTTATTTTGTTGAGTTTGCTCCCACTACTATTCATGAGAACAAATTTGCTTATGTGGAGAGTAATAAAATTTCTATGCTTGTAGATCATGAAAATAATGCTTTATGTGATAGCTATATTGTTGAATTTATTAATGATGCTACTGAAAATTATTATGAGGGAGGAGCATATGCTTGTAGTAATTACAATAATGTCAAGTTTCCTCTCTATGTGTTGAAAATCTTGAAGCTATGCTTGTTTTACCTTCGTATGCTAGTCGATGCTTGTTCCCATAAGTTGTTTGCTCACAAAATCCCTATGAATAGGAAGTGGGTTAGGCTTAAATGTGCTAGTCATATGCTTCATGATGCTCCTGTTATGTTTCAATTCTTATCTTTTATGTGAGCATCATTGTCATCATCATGCCTAGCTAGGGGCGTTAAACGATAGCGCTTGTTGGGAGGCAACCCAATTTTATTTTTTTCTTTGCTTTTTGCTCCTGTTTAGTAATAAATAATTCATATAGCCTTTGGTTAGATGTGGTTTTATGTTTTAATTAGTGCTTGTGCCAAGTAGAACCTTTGGGAAGACTTGGGTGAAGTCTTTATGATCATGCTGTAAAAACAGAAACTTTAGTGCTCACGAGATTTGCTGTCATTTTTTACTGGAGAGTGAAATTATGTTGATTATTTTTTAAGATGATTAATAGATAAATTCCTCACGTCCACCAATTTATTTCAGAATTTTTGGAGTTCCAGAAGTATACGTTTGATACAGATTACTACAGACTGTTCTGTTTTTGACAGATTCTGTTTTCTATGTGTTGTTTGCTTATTTTGATGAACCTATGAGTAGTATCGGAAGGTATGAACCATAGAGAAGTTGGAATACAGTAGATATTACACCAATATGAATTAATAATGAGTTCACAACAGTACCTAAGTGGTGATTTATTTTCTTAATACTAACGGAGCTTACGAGTTTTCTGTTGAGTTTTGTGTTGTGAAGTTTTCAAGTTTTGGGTAAAGATTCGATGGACTATGGAATAAGGAGTGGAAAGAGCTTAATCTTGGGGATGCCCAAGGCACCCCAAGGTAATATTCAAGGACAACCAAGAGGCTAAGCTTGGGTATGCCACGGATGGCATCCCCTCTTTCGTCTTCGTTCGTCGGTAACTTTACTTGGAGCTATATTTTTATTCACCGCATGATATGTGTTTTGCTTGGAGCATCATATTATTTTCTTTTATTTTTCTTGCTGTTTGAATAAACTACCAAGATATGAAATTCTTAAATATTAGAGATTCTTCACATAGTTACATAATTATTCACCTACTCATTGATCTTCACTTATATCTTTTGGAGTAGTTTGTCATTTGCTCTAGTGCTTCACTTATACCCTTTTAGAGCACGGCGGTGGTTTTATTTTATAGAAATTATTGATCTCTCATGCTTCGCTTATATTATTTTGAGATTCTTTTAGAACAGCATGGTAATTTGCTTTGGTTATAAAACTAGTCCTAATATGATGGGCATTCAAGATGGGTATAATAAAAACTTTCATATAAAGTGCATTGAATACTATGAGAAGTTTGATTCCTTATGATTGTTTTGAGATATGAGGATGGTGATATTAAAGTCATGCTAATGAAGTAGTTGTGAATTTGAGAGATAATTGTGTTAAAGTTTGTGATTCTCGTAGCATGCACGTATGGTGAACCGTTATGTGATGAAGTTGGAGCATGATTTATTTATTGATTGTCTTACTTATGTGTGGAGGTCGGGATCCCGCGATGGTTAACTCCTACCAACCCTTCCCCTAGGAGCATGCGTGTAGTACTTTGTTTTGATGACTTGTAGATTTTTGCAATGAGTATGTGAGTTCTTTATGACTAACGTTGAGTCCATGGATTATACGCACTCTCACCCTTCCACCATTGCTAGCCTTTTTTGTGCCGCGCAACTTTCGCCGGTGCCATACACCCACCATATACCTTCCTCAAAACAGCCACCATACCTACCTATTATGGCATTTCCATAGCCATTCCGAGATATATTGCCATACAACTTTCCACCGTTCCGTTTATTATGACACGCTCCATCATTGTCATATTGCTTTGCATGATCATGTAGTTGACATCGTATTTGTGGCAAAGCCACCTTTCATAATTCTTTCATACATGTCACCCTTGATTCATTGCACATCCCGGTACACTGCCGGAGGCATTCATATAGAGTCATATTTTTTTCTAAGCATCGAGTTGTAATTCTTGAGTTGTAAGTAAATAAAAGTGTGATGATGTTCATTTTTAGAGCATTGTCCCAGTGAGGAAAGGATGATGGAGACTATGATTCCCCCACAAGTCGGGATGAGACTCCGGACGAAAAAAAAGAGAAAAGGCCCAAATAAAAAAACAAAAAATGAGAGAAAAAGAGAGAAGGGGCAATGCTACTATCCTTTTACCACACTTGTGCTTCAAAGTAGCACCATGATCTTCATGATAGAGAGTCTCCTGTGTTGTCACTTTCATATACTAGTGGGAATTTTTCATTATAGAACTTGGCTTGTATATTCCAATGATGGGCTTCCTCAAATTTCTCTAGGTCTTCGTGAACAAGCAAGTTCGATGCACACCCACTTAGTTTCTTTTGTTGAGCTTTCATACACTTATAGCTCTAGTGCATCTGTTGCATGGCAATCCCTACTCACTCACATTGATATCTATTGATGGGCATCTCCGTAGCCCGTTCATACGCCTAGTTGATGTGAGACTATCTTCTCCTTTTGTCTTCTCCACAACCACCATATTATATTCCACCTATAGTGCTATGTCCATGGCTCACGCTCATGTATTGCGTGAAAGTTGAAAAAGTTTGAGAATACTAAAGTATGAAACAATTGCTTGGTTGAAACCGGGGTTGTGCATGATTTAAATATTTTGTGTGATGAAGATAGAGCATAGCAGAACTATATGATTTTGTAGGGATAACTTTCTTTGGCCATGTTATTTTGAGAAGACATGATTGCATTGTTAGTATGCTTGAAGTATTATTATTTTTATGTCAATATTAAACTTTTGTCTTGAATCTTATGGATCTGCATATTCTTGCCACAATAAAGAAGATTATATTGATAAATATGTTAGGTAGCATTCCACATCAAAAATTCTGTTTTTATCATTTACCTACTCGAGGACGAGCAGGAATTAAGCTTGGGGATGCTGATACGTCTCAAACGTATCTATAATTTTTTATTGTTCCATGCTATTATATTATCTGTTTTGGATGTTTATGGGCTTTATTATACACTTTTATATTAGTTTTGGGACTAACCTATTAACCGGAGGCCCAGCCCAAATTGTTTTTTCTTTCCTATTTCAGTGTTTCGAAGAAAAGGAATATCAAACGGAGTCCAAACGGAATGAAACCTTTGGGAGAGTTATTTTTGGAACGGAAGCAATCCAGGAGACTTGGAGCACACGTCAGGGAAGCTTCGAGGTGGCCACGAGGCGGGGAGACGCGCCTACCCCCCTGGGTGCGCCCCCCACCCTCATGGGCCCCTCGTGGCTCCCCTGACCGACTTCTTTTGCCTATATATGTCCATATACCCTAAAAACATCAGATAATAGAATAGATCGGGAGTTCTGCTGCCGCAAGCCTCTATAGCCGCCAAAACCAATCGGGACCCTGTTCCGGCACCCTGCCGGAGGGGGGATCCCTCATCGGTGGCCATCTTCATCATCCCGGCGTTCTCCATGACGAGGAGGGAGTAGTTCACCCTCGGGGCTGAGGGTATGTACCAGTAGCTATGTGTTTGATCTCTCTCTCTCTCTCTCATGTTCTTGATTTGGCACGATCTTGATGTATCGCGAGCTTTGCTATTATAGTTGGATCTTATGATGTTTCTCCCCCTCTACTCTCTTGTAATGGATTGAGTTTTCCCTTTGAAGTTATCTTATCGGATTGAGTCTTTAAGGATTTGAGAACACTTGATGTATGTCTTGCATGTGCTTATCTGTGGTGACAATGGGATATTCACGTGATCTACTTGATGTATGTTTTGGTGATCAACTTGCGGGTTCAGTGACCTTGTGAACTTATGCATAGGGGTTGGAACACGTTTTCGTCTTGACTCTCCGGTAGAAACTTTGAGGCACTCTTTGAAGTTCTTTGTGTTGGTTGAATAGATGAATCTGAGATTGTGTGATGCATATCGTATAATCATACCCACGGATACTTGAGGTGACATTGGAGTATCTGGGTGACATTAGGGTTTTGGTTGATTTGTGTCTTAAGGTGTTATTCTAGTACGAACTCTAGGATAGATCGAACGGAAAGAATAGCTTCGTGTTATTTTACTACGGACTCTTGAATAGATCGATCAGAAAGGATCACTTTGAGGTGGTTTCGTACCCTACAATAATCTCTTCGTTTGTTCTCCGCTATTAGTGACTTTGGAGTGACTCTTTGTTGCTTGTTGAGGGATAGTTATATGATCCAGTTATGTTATTATTGTTGAGATAACTTGCACTAGTGCAAGTATGAACCCTAGGCCTTGTTTCGAAGCATTGCAATACCGTTTACACTCACATTTATCATTAGTTACCTTGCTGTTTTTATGTTTTCAGATTACAAAAACCTATATATATACCATTCATATTGCACTTGTATCACCATCTCTTCGCCGAACTAGTGCACCTATACAATTTACCATTGTATTGGGTGTGTTGGGGACACAAGAGACTCTTTG
Organism: Triticum aestivum; assembly: GCF_018294505.1. Classification (NCBI taxonomy): domain Eukaryota; kingdom Viridiplantae; phylum Streptophyta; class Magnoliopsida; order Poales; family Poaceae; genus Triticum; species Triticum aestivum. The sequence continues at coordinate 563,328,999 of NC_057808.1, forward strand.
TTATTTGGTTGCAGGGTTGCTTGAGAGAGACCATCTTCATCCTACGCCTCCCACAGATTGATAAACCTTAGGTCATCCACTTGAGGGAAATTTGCTACTGTCCTACAAACCTCTGCACTTGGAGGCCCAACAACGTCTACAAGAAGAAGGTTGTGTAGTAGACATCACCTATGCCTCAGCCATAGGTTCTATCATGTATACAATGCTGTGTACCAGACCTGATGTGTGCTTTGCTATAAGTTTAGCAGGGAGGTACCAAAGTAATCCAAGACTGGATCACTGGACAGCGGTCAAGAACAACCTGAAATACCTGAAAAGGACTAAGGATATGTTTGTCGTTTATGGAGGTGACAAAGAGCTTGTCGTAAATGCTTACGTCGATGCAAGCTTTGACACTGATCCGGATGACTCTAAGTCACAAACCGGATACATATTTATATTGAATGGTGGAGCTTTCAGTTGGTGTGTTTCCAAGCAGAGCGTCGTGGTGGGATCTACGTGTGAAGCGGAGTACATAGCTGCTTCGGAAGCAGCAAATGAAGGAGTCTGGATGAAGGAGTTCATATCCGATCTAGGTGTAATACCTAGTGCATCGGGTCCAATGAAAATATTTTGTGACAATGCTGCAGCAATTGCCTTGGCGAAGGAATCCAGATTTCACAAGAGAACCAAACACATCAAGAGACACTTCAATTCCATCCGCGATCAAGTCAAGAATGGAGACATAGAGATTTGCAAAATACATATGGATCTGAATGTTGCAGACCCGTTGACTAAGCCTCTTCCACGAGCAAAACATGATCAGCACCAAGGCTCCATGGGTGTTAGAATCATTACTATGTAATCTAGATTATTGACTCTAGTGCAAGTGGAGACTGAAGGAAATATGTCCTAGAGGCAATAAGAAAGTTGTTATTTATATTTCCTTATATCATGATAAATGTTTATTATTCATGCTAGAATTGTATTAACCGGAAACTTAGTACATGTGTGAATACATAGACAAAATAGAGTATCCCTAGTATGCCTCTACTTGACTAGCTCGTTGATCAAAGATGGTTAAGTTTCCTGACCATAGACATGTGTTGTCATTTGATGAACGGGATCACATCATTAGAGAATGATGTGATGGACAAGACCCATCCGTTAGCTTAGCATAATGATCGTTTAGATTTATTGCTATTGCTTTCTTCATGACTTATACATGTTCATCTGACTATGAGATTATGCAACTCCTGAATACCGGAGGAACACCTTGTGTGCTATCAATCTTCACAACGTAACTGGGTGATTATAAAGATGCTCTACAGGTGTCTCCGAAGGTGTTTGTTGGGTTGGCATAGATCAAGATTAGGATTTGTCACTCCGTGTATCGGAGAGGTATCTCTGGGCCCTCTCGGTAATGCACATCACTATAAGCCTTGCAAGCAATGTGACTAATGAGTTAGTTACGGGATGATGCATTACGGAACGAGTAAAGAGACTTTCCGGTAATGAGATTGAACTAGGTATGATGATACGGACGATCGAATCTCGGGCAAGTAACATACGGATGACAAAGGGAATGACATATGTTGTTATGCGGTTTGTCCGATAAAGATCTTCGTAGAATATGTAGGAGCCAATATGAGCATCTAGGTTCCGTTGTTGGTTATTGACCGGAGATGTGTCTCGGTCATGTCTACATAGTTCTCGAACCCGTAGGGTCCGCACGCTTAATGTTCGATGACGAATTGTATTATGAGTTATGTGTTTTGGTGACCGAAGTTTGTTCGGATTCCCGGATGAGATCACGGACATGACGAGGAGTCTCGAAATGGTCGAGAGGTAAATATTCATATATTGGAAGGTTATATTCGGACATCGGAATGGTTCCGAGTGATTCGGGTATTTTACCGGAGTACCGAGGGGTTACCGGAACCCCCCGGGGGAAATATGGGCCTTAGTGGAGAGAGAGGAGGGCCACAAGGGGTGCCCCCCCCCATGGCAGTCCGAATTGGACTAGGGGGAGGGGGCGGCTTCCCCTTTTCCCTCTCCCTCTCCCTCTCCTTCCTTTTCCCTCCGGTGGAGAAAGGAAAAAGGGGGGGCCGAATCCTACTTGGACTAGGAGTCCAAGTATGACTCCCCCCATGGCGCACCCCTCCTGGCCGCCGGCCTCCTCCTCCCCTCCTTTATATACGGGGGCGGGGGGCACCCCAAAGGCACACCAAGAATTCTCTTAGCCGTGTGCGGTGCCCCCTCCATAGTTTACTCCTCCGGTCATAGCGTCGTAGTGCGTAGGTGAAGCCCTGCGCGGATCACATCACCATCACCGCCGCCACGCCGTCGTGCTGACGGAACTCTCCCTCGACCCTCTACTAGATCAAGAGTTCAAGGGACGTCATCGAGCTGAACGCGTGCTGAACAAGGAGGTGCCGTACGTTCGGTACTTGGATCGGTTGGATCGTGAAGATGTTCGACTACATCAACCGCGTTAATCTAACGCTTCCGCTTTCGGTCTACGAGGGTACGTGGCCACACTCTCCCCTCTCGTTGCTATGCATCTCCTAGATAGATCTTGCGTGAGCGTAGGAATTTTTTTGAAATTGCATGCTACGTTCCCCAACAGAAAGGGGGGATGCCACTCGAGCATCCCCAAGCTTAGTTGCTTGACTCTCTTTGGATAATAGCTTGGGATGCCATGGGCATCCCCAAGCTTAGGCTCTTCTTACTCCTTATTCCTTCATCCAGCGTAATATCACCCAAAACTTGAAAACTTCAATCACACAAAACTCAACAAAACCTTCGTGAGATCCGTTAGTATAAGAAAGCAAATCACAACTATAAGTACTGTTGCAAACCCATTCATATTTTATTCTTGCATTATATCTACTATATTCCAACTTTTCTATGGCAAAAACTCTTCAATGAAATCAAAACAAGCACACATCGCAAAGAAAACAGAATTTGTCAAAAACAGAACAATTTGTAGCAATCAGGGAACTCCGAATACTTCTGTAACCCCACAAATTCTGAAACATTAGGACAACATGGGCAATTTCTATATCAATCTTGTGTAAAACAATTCAGAGTAAAAGCACGTTTTTGTGATTTTTGAAAATTATTTTACTGAGCGCAAAAATTTCTGTTTTTCAGCAAGATTAAATCAACTATCACCCAACAAGATCCTAAATGCCTTGGTTGGCACAAACACTAATTTAAACCACAAAAACGCTTCTAACCATAGTCATAATTGGTTACTTTATTGAAAACAGCAAGAAAACTAAAAAGAAAAAAGATACAAGTTGGGTTACCTCCCAACAAGCGCTATCGTTTTACGCCCCTAGCTAGGCATAAAGCAAGGATCTAAGTTTTGTCATCCTTCTTCTTAATTTCCTTAGAGGTATTTTTATCATTAGGTTTTGTAAAAAAACATAGAATATATTATCCATGAAAACCTTAGCACTATCAAGTTGCTTATCATCATAACCTCTTTGATTTCCGGCAACAATCCAAGAATAATGTTGATTAACATTATTAAAAACTTGTTGGATTATATCTAAAAACAGGGACTTCCTTTTTAAGATTGTCATCAAAGATTTGATTATCCCCAAGCAAATGTCTTAACGCATAATCACTATTATAGAGAATTTCATCTATCATGGGTTTTTCACGATTCATACCATAAAAAACAAAGATTTCCCTAGCTTCCCGTATTATGTAGTCAAATTCGTTTATAAGAACGAGAGTGGCCAACTTTTTAGCCTTGGGGTTTTTTATAACGGGCAGCTCAAAAAAAATCTTTGCAAGGTAGAATGAGTACGGATAAATTTATTTTCAAGTTTCAGAACTAGTGCTGAAATAGCTTCCGCATAAGATTTAGTCCTCTTAAGTATAGGAACATCATCAAGACTTCAATTTCCAACACAATTGAAAAAATCTGGATATGTTCTTTTCCCATAACATTCCCTTGCCCCAAAACAAAAGGTTTAGCATCCAGATTGCCATATTGTCCAATTTTAGGAGTCAGGCCATCATCTGTTTCTGCCATACCAAAGTCACTCATGATTGCAAGCAAAAAGATAGATCTGACGATAAAACGGCGAACGAAAAAGAGGGTGAATAAAACAGCAAATTTTTGTGAAGTGGGGCAGAGGAAAATGAGAGGCAAATGGAAAATGATGTAAATTGCAAGGAGATGAGATTTGTGATTAGGAACCTAGTAGATGTTGATAATGTCTCCCCGGCAATGGCGCCAGAAATTCCTTTTGATGTCTGCTAGAACTACGTCGGTATTTCTTCAAAGAGGAAGGGATGATGCAGCACAGAAACGGTTGGTATTTCCCTCAGTGATGAGACCAAGGTTATCGAACCAGTAGAAGAACCACGCAACAGTACGTGAACGGTACCTGCACACAAAAAACAAATACTCGCAACCCGACGTGTTAAAGGGGTTGTCAATCCCTTTCGGGCAACGGCGCCAGAAATTGGCAAATGGACGTCAGAAAGTTGTAATAAATTGATAGATGGGTCGCCAAATAAAATAAATTGCATCAAGGCATTTTTGTATTTTTGGTTTAATAGATCTGAAAATAAAAGAAAATAAAAATAGATCGCAAAGGCAAATATAATAAAAAGAGACCCGGGGCCGTAGATTTCACTAGTGGCTTCTCTCGAGAAAAATAGCAAACGGTGGGTAAACAAATTACTGTTGGGCAATTGATAGAACTTCAAATAATCGTGATGATATCCAGGCAATGATCATTATATAGGCATCACGTCCAAGATTAGTAGACCAACTCATGCCTGCATCTACTACTATTACTCCACACATCGACCGCTATCCGGCGTGCATCTAGTGTATTAAGTTCATGGGAAACGGAGTAATGCAATAAGAACAATGACATGATGTAGACAAGATCTATTTATGTAGAAATAAACCCCATCTTGTTATCCTTAGTGGCAATGATACATACGTGTCGGTTCCCCTTCTATCACTAGGATCAAGCACCGTACGATCGAACCCATCACAAAGCACATCTTCCCATTGCAAGATAAATAGATCAAGTTGGCCAAGCAAAACCCAAATATCAGAGAAGAAATACGAGGCTATAAGCAATCATGCATATAAGAGATCAAAGAAGACTCAAATAACTTTCATGACTAAAAAGATAGATCTGATCATAAACTCAAAGTTCATCGAATCCCAACAAACACATCGCAAAAAAGAGTTACATCATATGGATCTCCAAGAGACCATTGTATTGAGAATCAAAAGAGAGAGAGAGGAAGCCATCTAGCTACTAACTACGGACCCGTAGGTCTACAAAGAACTACTCACGCATCATCGAAGAGGCACCAATGGGCATGATGAACCCCTCCGTGATGGTGTCTAGATTGGATCTGGTGTTTCTAGAACATGCGGCTGCTGGAATTGATTTTCGTCGACTCCCCTAGGGTTTCTGAAATATTGGGGTACTTATAGAGCAAAGAGGCGGTGCGGGAGGCCACCGAGGTGGGCACAACCCACCAGGGCGTGCCTGGGCCTCCAGGCGCGCCCTGGTGTCTTGTGCTCACCTCGGGCTCCCTCTTCGGTACTTCTTTGGCCCACTGGATGTCTTCTGGTCCAAAAATACCACAAAAAGTTTCGTTGCATTTGGACTCCTTTTGATATTTATTTCCTGCGATGTAAAAAACATGCAGAAAACGGCAACTGGCACTGGGCACTATGTCAATAGGTTAGTACCAAAAAATGATATAAAATGACTATAAAATGATTGTAAAACATCCAAGAATGATAATATAACAGAATGGAACAATCAAAAATTATAGATACGGTGGAGACGTATCAAAAGTGACGGCGACGGCGACGGACAGATAGAGGAAAATGTGGATGGATGGTAGGGTTTCGGTGCCGCTGGTCAACTTAAATAGCCGGGCTAGGCAGCGGCGCCACGCAACACCATCAGTCTGATGGAGGAGACGAGCTTCGGACCGTTGAGTTTTCTGGCGTTTCCGCGTGGGATCCCGTCATCAGTCCGATGCGGTGGGCGTACCCGGTCGCGCCTGGGCACCCCCATATCTGCCCCATATTTGGGCTAGATATGTGGGGTGCCGGTCAACCCGGGTGTTTGAGACCCGTTTGAGGCGTCCGTCTGGGTCGAAAAATCATGACCGGTCAGTGACCGGGCGGGCCACCCAAGCGTTTGAGGCCGGTTTGGGGCGCCCAGCTGTACATGCTCTAAGGGAGCAGGGTGGTGTGCGGGACCCTATAGGGATGACATGTCCCTCCTGCGTTAGCGCTACAGGCGGTGTGAGAGCATCTACAGCCGCATATGACAAATATGGCCACTCAAACGCCTCAATTTGCTGCGTTTGCATCTGTGTATCTCAAATCCAGCACCTCATATCCATGCAACACATGCATGTTCGGAAACGAACGTACGTATTTCTTATTTTGGAATCTTCCCTTGAATTTTCCCGTGCTGAACTTCTTGACAAAGATAGCAATGTCTTCATATGATGGGCTCTCACTGAGTCAATCTCATCACCTTCTTCTTCATCATCTTCTTCTTCACTTTGTTCTTCATCACACACATATTTGTCCTTCAAGGCAAGATTGGTCTTAGGAGTTGATGTACCATGCATGGCAAGATGTTTTGTAGCATTTGCCTTGGATTCTTCAAATAGTTGGTACGTGGATATGACAGGGAGCAAGAGCATTTAGCAATTTATCTACAAGAAATTGCTTGGTCAAGTTGAAACCATTTGGGTCTTGTCATAATCATAGGACTCATGTCACCGGCGAGAGTCATGAGACGCTCAAGAAGATGCTTGGGATTCACCCTTCTCCATAAAAAAATATTGCAATGCTCCTTTGGCAATTTCATACTGAGCAAGCCGGAGAGTGGAGGTACCGGTCTTGGTCATCACAATGCTATCCCATAATTTTGTTGGAGAACGTAGTAATTTCAAAAAAATTCCTACGCACACGCAAGATCATGGTGATGCATAGCAACGAGAAGGGAGAGTGTGTCCATGTACCCTCGTAGACTGAAAGCGGAAGCGTTATGACAACGCGGTTGATGTAGTCGTACGTCTTCACGATCGACCGATCCTCCGTACCGAACGTACGGCACCTCCGTGTTCAGCACATGTTCAGCTCAGTGACGTCCCACAAACTCACGATCCAGTAGAGCTCGAGGGAGAATTTCGTCAGCACACGGCGTGATGACGATGTTGATGAAGTTACCGACGCAGGGCTTCACCTAAGCACCGCTACGATATGACCGAGGTGGATTATGGTGGAGGGGGGCACCACACACGGCTAAGAGATCAATGATCAATTGTTGTCTCTCCAAGGGGTGACCCCCTCCCCGTATATAAAGGAGTGGAGGAGGGGGAGGGGGCCGGCCTCCGATGGCGCGCCCCATGAGGAGTCCTACTCCCAGTGGGAGTAGGACTCCCCCCTTCCAAGTAGGAGTAGGAGAGGAGAAGGAAGGGAGAGAAGGAGAGAAGGAAAGGGGGGCGCCGCCCCCCTCCTTGTCCAATTCGGACTAGAGGGGGAGGGGGCGCGCGGCTGCCCTGGCCACCCCTCCTCTTCTCCCACTAGGGCCCATTAGGCCCAATATACCCCCCAGGGGGTTCCGGTAACCCCCCGGTACTCCAGTATATGTCTGAAACCTCCCGAAACACTTCTGGTGTCCGAACATAGTCGTCCAATATATCGATCCTTACGTCTCGACCATTTCGAGACTCCTCGTCATGCCCGTGATCATTTCCGGGACTCCGAACTACCTTCGGTACATCAAAACATATAAACTCAAATACCGATCGTCACAGAACTTTAAGCGTGCGGACCCTACGGGTTCGAGAACTATGTAGACATGACCGAGACACGTCTCCGGTCAATAACCAATAGCGGAACCTGGATGCTCATATTGGATCCTACATATTCTACGAAGATCTTTATCGGTCAAACCGCATAACAACATACGTTGTTCCCTTTGTCATCGGTATGTTACTTGCCGAGATTCGATCGTCGGTATCTCAATACCTAGCTCAACCTCGTTACCGGCAAGTCTCTTTACTCGTTCTGTAGTGCATCATCCTGTAACTAACTCATTAGTCACATTGCTTGCAAGGCTTATAGTGATGTGCATTACCGAGAGGGCCCAGAGATACCTCTCCGACAATCGGAGTGACAAATCCTAATCTCGATCTATGCCAACTCAACAAGTACCATCGGAGACACCTGTAGAGCACCTTTATAATCACCCAGTTACGTTGTGACGTTTGGTAGCACACAAAGTGTTCCTCCGGTATTCGGGACTTGCATAATCTCATAGTCATAGGAACATGTATAAGTGATGAAGAAAGCAATAGCAACATACTAAACGATCAAGTGCTAAGCTAACGGAATGGGTCAAGTCAATCACATCATTCTCTAATGATGTGATCCCATTAATCAAATGACAACTCATGTCTATGGCTACGAAACTTAACCATCTTTGATTCAACGAGCTAGTCAAGTAGAGGCATACTAGTGACACTCTGTTTGTCTATGTATTCACACATGTACTAAGTTTCCGTTTAATAATATTCTAGCATGAATAATAAACATTTATCATGATATAAGGAAATAAATAATAACTTTATTATTGCCTCTAGGGCATATTTCCTTCAGTCTCCCACTTGCACTAGAGTCAATAATCTAGTTCACATCGCCATGTGATTTAACACCGATAGTTCACATCATCATGTGATAAACACCCATAGTTCACATCGTCATGTGACCAACACTCAAAGGGTTTACTAGATTCAGTAATCTAGTTCACATCGCCATGTGATTAACACCCAAAGAGTACTAAGGTGTGATCATGTTTTGCTTGTGAGAGAAGTTTAGTCAACGGGTCTGTCACATTCAGAGCCGTATGTATTTTGCAAATTTCTATGTCAACAATGCTCTGCACGGAGCTACTCTAGCTAATTGCTCCCATTTTCAATATGTATCCAAATTGAGACTTAGAGTCATCTGGATCAGTGTCAAAACTTGCATCGATGTAACCCTTTACGACGAACCTTTTGTCACCTCCATAATCGAGAAACATATCCTTATTCCACTAAGGATAATTTTGACCGCTGTCCAGTGATCTACTCCTGGATCACTATTATACTCCCTTGCCAAACTCAATGTAGGGTATACAATAGATTTGGTACACAGCATGGCATACTTTATAGAACCTATGGCTGAGGCATAGGGTATGACTTTCATTCTCTTTCTATCTTCTGCTGTGGTCGGGCTTTCAGTCTTTACTCAACTTCACACCTTGCAATACAGGCAAGAACTCCTTCTTTGACTGTTCCATTTTGAACTACTTCAAAATCTTGTCAAGGTATGTATTCATTGAAAAAACTTATCAAGCGTCTTGATCTATCTCTATAGATCTTGATGCTCAATATGTAAGTAGCTTCACCGAGGTCTTTCTTTGAAAAACTCCTTTCAAATACTCCTTTATGCTTTCCAGAAAATTCTACATCATTTCCGATCAACAATATGTCATTCACATATACTTATCAGAAAGGCTGTAGTGCTCCCACTCACTTTCTTGTAAATACAGGCCTCACGGCAAGTATGTATAAAACTATATGCTTTGATCAACTCATCAAAGTGTATATTCCAACTCCGAGATGCTTGCACCAGTCCATAGATGGATCGCTAGAGCTTGCACATTTTGTTAGCACCTTTAGGATTGACAAAACCTTCTGGTTGCATCATATACAACTCTACTTTAATAAATCCATTTAAGGAATGCATTTTTGTTATCCATTTGCCAGATTTCATAAAATGCGGCAATCGCTAACATGATTCGGACAGACTTTTAAGCATCGATACAAGTGAGAAAATCTCATTGTAGTCAACATTTTGAACTTGTCGAAAACCTTTTTCTATGGCTTACCGATCATCGGGCAAGTCAACCAAAGTCCACACTTTGTTCTTACACATGGATCCATCTCAGATTTCATGGCCTCAAGCCATTTCGCGGAATCTAGGCTCATCATTGCTTCCTCATAGTTCGTAGGTTCGTCATGGTCTAGTAACATGACTTCCAGAACTATTTACCATACCACTCTGGTGCGGAACATACTCTGGTTGACCTACGAGGTTCGGTAGTAACTTGATCTGAAGTTTCATGATCATTATCATTAGCTTCCTCACTAATTGGTGTAGGAATCACTGGAAATGATTTCTGTGATAAACTACTTTCCAATTCGGGAGAAGGTACAATTACCTCATCAAGTTCTACTTTCCTCCCACTCACTTCTTTCGAGAGAAACTCCTTCTCTAGAAAGGATCCATTCTTAGCAACAAAGACCTTGCCTTCGGACCTGTCATAGAAGGTGTACCCAACATTTTCTTTTGGGTATCCTATGAAGACGCACTTCTCCGATTTGGGTTCGAGCTTATCAGGCTGAAACTTTTTCACAAAAGCAACGCAAACCCCAAACTTTAAGAAACGACAGCTTAGGTTTCTTGCCAAACCACAATTCATATGGTGTCGTCTCAACGGATTTAGATGGTGCCCTATTTAATGTGAATGCAGCTGTCTCTAATGCATAACCCCGAAACGATAGTGGTAAATCGGTAAGAGAGATCATAGATCGCACCATATCAAATAAAGTGCGGTTACGACGTTCGGACACACCGTTACACTGTGGTGTTCCAGGTGGCGTGAGTTTGTGAAACTATTCCACATTGTTTTAATTGAAGACCAAACTCGTAACTCAAATATTTGTCTCTGCGATCAGATCGTAGAAACTTTATTTTTTTTTGTTATGGTGATTTTCCACTTCACTCTAAAATTCTTTGAACTTTTCAAATGTTTCAGACTTATGTTTCATCAAGTAGATATACCCATATCTGCTCAAACCATCTGTGAAGGTCAGAAAATAATGATACCCGCCGCGAGCCTCAATACTCATCGGATCGCATACATTAGTATGTATTATTTCCAATAAGTCGGTTCCTCGCTCCATTGTTCCGGAGAACGGAGTTTTAGTCATCTTACCCATAAGGCATGGTTCGCAAGCATCAAGTGATTCCTAAATCCCATCAGCATGGAGTTTCTTCATGCGCTTTACACCAATATGACCTAAACGGCAGTGACACAAATAAGTTGCACTATCATTGTTAACTTTGCATCTTTTGGCTTCAATTTTATGAATATGTGTATCACTACGATCGAGATCCAACAAACCATTTTCATTGGGTGTATGACCATGGAAGGTTTTATTCATGTAAACAGAACAACAATTATTCCCTAACTTAAATGAATAACCGTATTTCAATAAACATGATCAAATCATATTCATGCTCAACGCAAACACCAAATAACACTTATTTAGTTTCAACACTAATCCCAAAAGTATAGGGAGTGTGCGATGATGATCATATCAATCTTGGAACTACTTCCAACACACATCATCACTTCACCCTTAACTAGTCTCTGTTCATTCTGCAACTCCCGTTTCGAGTTACTACTCTTAGCAACTGAACTAGTATCAAATACCGAGGGGTTGCTATAAACACTGGTAAAATACACATTAATAACATGTATATCAAATATAGATTTGTTCACCTTGCCATCCTTCTTATCCACCAAGTATCTAGGGTAGTTCCACTTCCAGTGACCAGTCCCTTTGCAGTAGAAGCACTTAGTCTCAGGCTTAGGTCCAGACTTGGGCTTCTTCACTTGAGCAGCAACGTGCTTGCCGTTCTTCTTGAAGTTCCCCTTCTTCCCTTTGCCCCTTTTCTTGAAAATAGTGGTCTTGTCAACCATCAACACTTGATGCTTTTATTGATTTCTACCTTCGTCGATTTTAGCATCGCGAAGAGCTTGGGAATTGTTTCAGTCATCCCTTGCATATTATAGTTCATCACGAAGTTCTAGTAACTTGGTGATAGTGACTAGAGAACTTTGTCAATTACTATCTTATCTGGAAGATTAACTCCCACTTGATTCAAGCAATTGTAGTACCCAGACAATCTGAGCACATGCTCACTGGTTGAGCTATTCTCCTCCATCTTGTAGGCAAACTACTGTCAGAGGTCTCATACCTCTTGACACAGGCATGAGTATGAAATACCAATTTCAACTCTTGGAACATCTTATATGCTCCGTGGCGTTCCAAAAAATCTTATATGCACTAAACTATCAAGTAGTCATCATACCGAGCTTTATCAAACGTTCATAACGTCTGATTCTGCTCCTGCAATAGTTCTGTCACCTAGCGGTGCATCAAGGATATAATACTTCTGTGCAGCAATGAGGAAAATCCTCAGATCACGGACCAAGTCCGCATCATTGCTACTATCATCTTTCAACTCATATTTCTCTAGGAACATATAAAATAAACGGGGAGCTACATCGCGAGCTATTGATCTACAACATAGATATGCTAATACTACCAGGACTAAGTTCATGATAAATTAAAGTTCAATTAATCATATTACTTAAGAACTCCCACTTAGATAGACATCCCTCTAATCATCTAAGTGATCACGTGATCCAAATCAACTAAACCATGTCCGATCATCACGTGAGATGGAGTAATTTTCAATGGTGAACATCACTATGTTGATCATATCTACTATATGATTCATGCTCGAACTTTCAGTCTCAGTGCTCCGAGGCCATATCTACATATGCTAGGCTCGTCAAGTTTAACCCGAGTATTTCTGCGTGTGCAAAACTGGCTTGCACCCATTGTATGTGAACGTAGAGCTTATCACACCCGATCATCATGTGGTGTCTCGGCACGACGAACTTTGGCAATGGTGCATACTCAGGGAGAACACTTCTACCTTGAAAGTTTAGTAAGGGATCATCTTATAAAGCTACCGCCGAACTAAGCAAAATAAGATGTATAAAAGATAAACATCACATGTAATCAAAATATGTGACATGATATGGCCATCATCATCTTGTGCTTTTGATCTCCATCTCCAAAGTACTGTCATGATCTCCATTGTTACCGGCATGACACCATGATCTCCATCATCTTCATCTTTTATCAACGTATCGTCACATGGTCGTCTCACCAGCTATTGCTTTTGCAACTATTGCTATCGGATAGCAATAAAGTAAAGCAATTACATGGCACTTGCGTCTTATGCAATAAAGAGACAACCATAAGGCTTCTGCCAGTTGCCGATAACTTTAACAAAACATGATCATCTCATACAACAATTTATATCTCATCACGTCTTGACCATATCACATCACAACATGCCCTGCAAAAACAAGTTAGACGTCCTCTACTTTGTTGCTGCAAGTTTTACGTGGCTGCTACGGGCTTAGCAAGAACCGTTCTTACCTACGCATCAAAACCACAACGATATTTCGTCAAGTATGTGTTGTTTTAACCTTCACAAGGACTGGGTGTAGCCACACTTGATTCAACTAAAGTTGGAGAAACTGACACCCGCCAGCCACCTGTGTGCGAAGCACGTCGGTAGAACCAGTCTTGCGTAAGCGTACGCGTAATGTCGGTCCGGGCCGCTTCATCCAACAATACCGCCGAATCAAAGTGTGACATGCTGGTAAGCAGTATGACTTGTATCGCCCACAACTCACTTGTGTTCTACTCGTGCATATAACATCTACGCATAAACCTGGCTCGGATACCACCGTTGGAGAACGTAGTAATTTCAAAAAATGTCCTACGCACACGCAAGATCATGGTGATGCATAGCAACGAGAGGGGAGAGTGTGTCCACGTACCCTCGTAGACCGAAAGCGGAAGCGTTATGACAACGCGGTTGATGTAGTCGTACGTCTTCACGATCGACCGATCCTCGGTACCGAACGTATGGCACCTCCGTGTTCAGCACACGTTCAGCTCGGTGACGTCCCGCAAACTCACGATCCAGTAGAGCTCGAGGGAGAGTTTCATCAGCATGACGGCGTGATGACGATGCTGATAAAGTTACCGACACAGGGCTTAGCCTAAGCACCGCTATGATATGACCGAGGTGGATTATGGTGGAGGGGGGCACCGCACACGGCTAAGAGATCAATGATCAATTGTTGTCTCTCCAAGGGGTGCTCCCCTCCCCGTATATAGAGGAGTGGAGGAGGGGGAGGGGGCGGCCTCCTATGGCGCGCCCCATGAGGAGTCCTACTCCCACCGGGAGTAGGACTCCCCCCTTCCAAGTAGGAGTAGGAGAGGAGAAGGAAGGGAGAGAAGGAGAGAAGGAAAGGGGGGCGCCGCCCCCCCCCCCCCTCCTTGTCCAATTCGGACTAAAGGGGGAGGGGCGCGCGGCTGCCCTGGTCGCCCCTCCTCTTCTCCCACTAGGGCCCATTAGGCCCAATATACTCCCCGGGGGGTTCCGGTAACCCCCCGGTACTCCGGTATATGTCCGAAACCTCCCGAAACACTTCCGGTGTCCGAACATAGTAGTCCAATATATCGATCTTTACGTCTCGACCATTTCGAGACTCCTCATCATGTCCGTGATCATATCCGGGACTCCGAACTACCTTCGGTACATCAAAACATATAAACTCATAATACCGATCATCACAGAACTTTAAGCGTGCGGACCCTACAGGTTCGACAGCTATGTAGACATGACCGAGACACGTCTCCGGTCAATAACCAATAGCGGAACTTGGATGCTCGTATTGGTTCCTACATATTCTACGAAGATCTTTATCGGTCAAACCGCATAACAACATACGTTGTTCCCGTTGTCATTGGTATGTTACTTGCCCGAGATTCGATCGTCGATATCTCAATACCTAGCTCAATCTCGTTACCGGCAAGTCTCTTTACTCGTTCCGTAGTGCATCATCCCGTAACTAACTCATTAGTCACATTGCTTGCAAGGCTTATAGTGATGTGCATTACCGAGAGGGCCCAGAGATACCTCACCGACAATCAGAGTGACAAATCCTAATCTTGATCTATGCCAACTCAACAAGTACCATCGGAGACACCTGTAGAGCACCTTTATAATCACCCAGTTACGTTGTGACGTTTGGTAGCACACAAAGTGTTCCTCCGGTATTCGGGACTTGCATAATCTCATAGTCATAGGAACATGTATAAGTCATGAAGAAAGCAATAGCAACATACTAAACGATCAAGTGCTAAGCTAACGGAATGGGTCAAGTCAATCACATCATTCTCTAATGATGTGATCCCGTTAATCAAATGACAACTCATGTCTATGGCTAGGAAACTTAACCATCTTTGATTCAACGAGCTAGTCAAGTAGAGGCATACTAGTGACACTCTGTTTGTCTATGTATTCACACATGTACTAAGTTTCCGGTTAATACAATTCTAGCATGAATAATAAACATTTATCATGATATAAGGAAATAAATAATAACTTTATTATTGCCTCTAGGGCATATTTCCTTCAAATTTCGTTGCACATGTGAGAGCAACTCCAGTCGTTTGGCCTTAGGGACATGAAAAATTGGTGCTTGGGGGCCAACCGGCGCTAATTTCGGCGTGGGGGGGCTCGGGTTCCTAGCCGACCCCCCAAAGTTCGCCCCCCAGCCGCCGACTTCGGCCCAAATTTGGCGCAAATTGGCCCAAATTCGGCGTTCGTCGGCACAAATTCAACATAAACTAACTTTTATCACATAGTTCATCATAGAAATCAATACAAATCAAATAGTTCAACGAAGCAAACTCATAATTCAAACAAAAGTTAAAACTCATAGTTCATCACATGTTGAACTAGGCGTTGCCCTTGAGCCTCCATAGGTGCTCCACCAGATCGTGTTGCGGTTCTTGATGCACCTGTGGGTCTCGGATCTCCTGACGCATATTGAGGAAGGCAGCCCATGATGCCGGTAGCTGGTGATCAACTTGGCCAAGAGGACCCTGCTTCTAATATGGTTCGGTGTCGAACACTGGCTCTCCCTGCTTGCTCTCATGATCATGTTATGCAAGATGATACAGCAAGTCATGACTTCCCACATTTGATCTTTCGACCAGGTCAGAGCGGGGTACCGGACAACAGCAAATTGAGATTGGAGCACACCAAATGCCCGCTCGACATCCTTCCTGCAAGCCTCCTGGCACTTGGCAAAGTAGGAGTTCTTGCCTCCTGGCACAGGGTTTGAGATAGTCTTCACAAATATGGACCATCTCGGATAGATGCCATCTGCTAGGTAGTATCCCTTGTTGTAGTGGCGTCCGTCGACCTCGAAGTTCACCGGAGGAGCATGACCTTCAACGAGCTTGGCAAAGACATTCGAGCACCACAAACGTTGATGTCATTGTGAGTTCCTGGCATACCAAAGAAGGAGTGCCAAATCCAGAGGTCCTGTGTGGCCACTACCTCAAGTACCACACTGCAAGCTCCTTTGGCGCATGTGTACATCCCCTGCCAAGCAAATGGACAGTTTTTCCATGCCCAATGCATGCAGTCGATGCTTCCAAGCATCCCGGGAAATCCTCTTGCTGCATTTTGTGCTAGGATCCGATCAGTGTCTTCGGCATTGAGTGATCGCAAGTACTATGGTCCAAACACTGCCAGCACTGCCCTACAGAACTTGTACAAATACTCAATGGTGGTGGACTCCACCATGAGTCCATAGTCTTCCAGTATATCACCGGGAGCTCCGTATGCAAGCATCCTCGTAGTTGTCGTGCACTTCTGGAGTGAGGTGAATCCAAATGTGTAGGTGCAATGCTTCTTGCAAATGAAGTAGTTGTTGAACTCCCGGATGGAATTCACAATCCTGAGGAAGAGCTTTTGGCTCATCCGATAACAGTGCCGAAATACTTTCTCGTCGTGCAGTGGAGCGTCGCCGAAGTAGTCGGCGTAGAGCAAGCAATTGCCCTCGAGTCGATGCCTCTGCTTGCCCTTACGACGGCTCGACGCTGAGCCACCTCGCCGCGGCTTTGCATTGCTCGCGAACAGGCCGGCCAGAACGACGAGGACCATAAGGTGCTCTTCGTCCTGGGTGTCGGCCTCGGCTTCCTCCTCCAGCAGCGCCGCGAACGCCTCCTCATAGTCGGAGTCCATCGCCGAACAGGCAAAACGCCGAACACTTGGCGGGCGTGGTAGGCGCAGCCACCGTATCCCCTGTAGCCGTGGCCGGAGCGCTGGAAAGCTCGCCCAGGAGAGGGATGGAGGCTGCCGCGGTGAAACTCTCTCTTTTCGGCGGGGAAATGGCCTTTCTAGCGGCGGGCCGACGGCTGTGGGCAGGTGGGCGGCGCCGGGATCGGCACGGCGGTGAAAGGGGAAGTGTCGTCCAACAGCGCACGGGGGTGAATCTGGGCGGGGAAAAGTCGTTTTCGCCTGACAGTGGTGGCCCACGCGTCAGTTTTCCTTCCGTCGGAGCCCCAAGCGCCCCCCCCCCCCCTAGTGCGCTGGGTTCAGCCTGAGATTGTGTCGGGCCCAAAAATGAGCCGAACCGGCGGAATTCGGCGTCCTGGGGGGCGACTAGGGTTTTTTTTCGACGCCGGCAGGAAAAAACGCATCTTGGGGGCCTGTTGGGGGCGCGAGTGGAGATGCTCTGATGTGTATGTAGGGTCTCCTTTGCTTCTCTTTCATCCCTTTCCTATGCACATAATTGCGGTGTCGTTGAGATGCTTGCCATATGTTTCTCTCAGTGTGAAATTCTTCGGGTCGACGGGGTTGTAGCCATGCTCCAAGATGTCCAACATCTCATCATTGGCAAACCGAAGATGATCCTATATACCAACTCACCACAAAGCAAAATCGGCAGTGTTATCAAGTAAAGGAGGATTGTCCCCAGCGTTATACTTTGATTCGGCAAGTCTTATAATAATATCCCTGCCAAATGTAATGACTTCTCAACCGCAATAGTTTGATGTCTGAGACTAGAGACGAATTATATGGTTGTGGGATCATGTCAACATGCAAAGATTCCGTCACATCCCGCGGCGAATTTTCAGTGCAAAGATGATGATTAATTAAATCCAAGTGCATAATTGGCCAATGGAGTCGAGAATACATTAATGACCATAAGATCCAAACTTGTTTTTTTCTTCTTCTATTTTTCTGCGAAAAGATCCAAAACGAGTTGACCTTTTAGGCCACACGACAGTTGAGCGTGTAGTTAGCTACCTGCTCTTTTGTTTAGCATAGCTAGCTACGTACTGCATTGTTCACTATTCTGAGGACCGTTTCCGCGGGGAAAGTATCACGTGCTCCCAGCTTGGGTACTTCCGATGCTTCAATGTCTAAAATACGAATGTTTATAAGGAATGTGACTACAACCTCTAAAACTTTTAGGTCCAAACTCGAAATGTACATTGAGAAAAAAAATGTGAAATCTAGCACGAATAGTGTAAAAAAGACAAAAGCAACATTGACACTATTCATGTCTGGATTTGCCTTTTTGTTTCTTAACGTGCATTTTGATTTTGGACATGAAATTTTTAGGGGTTCTAGTGACATTCCTTATAAACATTCGAATTTTGTTCCAGACTTTTTTGAAACATTTAAAAATGTATTATTATTATTTTACATTGGAGGACCGGGAGTACCCCAAGTCTGGGAGCGCCCAATACTTTCCCTCTTTTCCTCATGTCTGTCATGCGTTTCGCAGAAAACCCCCTGCCTTTTCTGAGAATCAACCCACAATCTATATCATATCTTTTAAATTTTAACTCCAAATTTAACATGTTATATATGAAAGATAAAAAAATTATAGAATCTGAAGATGATGTTATTTTACATGTTAATCATTTTTAAATGCTATTTAGAGTGCAACCTTAATCGCACATGACCCGTCTTTCTTTCATACCGGTGTCGATCCAGATTAGAAATGAACACTACATTTGAGACGGAAAAAAATCATCTATAACCACGCATGCATGGCTCTTCAAAACCTCGCAGAAGAAAAAAGCAGATTTCTCATCTGTCGAGAGAGAGAAAGAGGCAGAGACATCTTTGGATTGACCACATTCAAACATGTTGTGATTATGTGAGCACTGAGGCCACCATCAATGAGAATGAGAAGGAGAATAAGCGGAAGCACAGATGGGATGCAATGTATTGAAATAAAGGACGTGGGCCTATTGGGACCTTGAGTCACAGTTAACAGGTTAGGGGCGTGTAGTATTTTTTGCTCCGGTTATAACGCACGGGCTCTTTTGCTAGTATTTTACAAAAGTTAAATTAGTAGTACACCAATGATACAGGGACATTCCTTTTCTTTTTCGTTTTCTGGTATTTTGAGTCAAATTTTAACAATTAATATAATTAGTCAAATCTAAGTTATATCACAAAAAGTATACTATTGGATTCATATTAGAAAGAAGTTTTCAATTATATAATATTTTTGTACACATATTTTAGTACCGTGTCTGATTTGGTACAGTTTTGTACTAAATTAGCGACTATTAATATGAATAGGAGGGAGTAGTTAAATATACAGTTAATTCCTTTTTTCTACCAAGTTTGACATTTTTACAGGAATGTTCTACTTAAGAAATTTTCATCCATTTTACCCTATTTAATCAAACATGTGCCACGTGTTACCCTCTTTTTCATTCTTTTTACATGTTTTGTGGCGATGGTCCCACCTGTCATGCCAACGGTTTTTTTTTCATGGTTGGTTTCTCCGCCTGCTTGATGACAAATTAATTGATTATTTTTTTGGGGGGGGGGGGGGGGGGGGCATAGGCAACCCATGTACCCTCTTTTGGCTATAAGACCCATGTCACCTAAAAACGATGGGAGAATTTTGGAGGATTTTTCCTCAAGCGGCAAGTCCGCCGTCATCACTAATCTTCATTTTGGAGGTTTTCCGGATTTTGGTTCCTTCTCAGAGAGGGGTATCCTTCTCGGTGCATGCGTTAAATGGGTTTATCTAAAAACGATAATACTCGCTTTTCAGGTTGTACGTAAACCAGATTTACTTATGCTGAGATTTGTTAGGCTAACCATACTTACTTTTAAATGGTTATTATCCCTCTTAACACGTTGATAATGATAGGAAACAGGTTTAGTAAAAGCTACTTATCCAAACAACCCTTCTGGCAATCTGCTAGAGATGCCCTAAGATTTTAGACACTTAAATTAGAAAAAATAAAAATAATAAGGTAAGATGCATCGGTGTCAAAAGAAATAAAATTCTTGCACAAGAGGAAGTAGCAGAAACTAAACCAGTTCTATTCTTGTTAAGAGCATCTCTAGCACACCCGCTAAAAATCTCAACCATAAAACCAGTTTGCGGTACCCCACACACACACACCCCTCCAACTGGTTGTACGGGTTACAAAATACAAATGCTTCAGCCGGAATAAATCCCCTAAACGATACTGGATAATTTGAAGAAAAAAACACGAGAATTTGTTTGAGATCAAGCGGCAATTCGGAGTTGAATTCAAACATACCGAAACGATTACATACCTAAAGTATGTACATACGCCTTTCAAAAAATAAAGTATGTACATACATAAATCCTAACCCTAGCTCACTTGTCAAGGCCGAGGTAATGCTTCACGGCGGATTTGGGCAGCGCCACCACAAGTTGGTGCTCGTTCTGGAGGGCATCCGAGACCCTCATATTTTTTTATGGGCCGGCGAGCTTTTAACAGATCTGTTCGGGCTGCAAAATAGTCAAAACTCTGTACTCTCTAAAAACAGTCAAAACCCGCGTATAAGCCAAAATTTTGTGGACGGGTGGATTTTTGGAACCCGTTTGGTTGCCTGCATATAGGCCAACCAGACCCGCGCGGAAAGATTGTGCGCCGTTTGGTTGCCCGCGTTAATGTTGAGTTTCACACGGAACTCAAAGTACCTCTGGGCCTATCTCGCTGGAACGCTTGGATCAGCAGTTTCCAGCGAGCCAGGCCGAGCTAAGCCACAACGAGCGCATATGGGTGGGCCCCTTGCACAAAAGGAGGCTGAAGGGATGCGAGCTGTGTAC
Source organism: Triticum aestivum (assembly GCF_018294505.1). Classification (NCBI taxonomy): domain Eukaryota; kingdom Viridiplantae; phylum Streptophyta; class Magnoliopsida; order Poales; family Poaceae; genus Triticum; species Triticum aestivum. Next base: position 563,349,911 of record NC_057808.1, read on the forward strand.
GTGCTTCTTCTTCTACCTTCACTAACCTCCTCCTTAATCCCCTTTCTTCCTTCTCCCCTCTAATCTACACAACGATGCTTCGATTCAAGATAAGCTCTACACAAAAAAGATGCACATCAATGTTATGGTTTCATTCACGCGATCGGTTCATAGTTCACGTTTTGTCAAATTCATCGTGCATGATCGACCGTTTAAAATTTCCTTTCACAAGTAGTGTAATTTCGCAGTTCCTCACGACATTCGTATTGCAAGTTTTCTGTTTCGACGATTCTTCATCTCGGCCTTCTCTCCTCGATCTGCCATGACACGCACACTGTATTTGTACTACTTTGTCCTCTGCTTTAGAGCCCTTGAAAGATCGAGGATGTCGCCTAGAGGGGGGTGAATAGGCGCTTTAAAATAATTACGGTTTAGGCTTGAACAAATGCGGAATAAACCTAACGGTTAATGTGTCAAGCACAAAACCTAAAACAACTAGGCTCACCTATGTGCACCAACAATTTATGCTAAGAAAGATAAACAACTATGTGATAGCAAGATATATGACAAGAAACAATATGGCTATCACAAAGTAAAGTGCATAAGTAAAGGGCTCGGGTAAGAGATAACCGAGGCACGCGGAGACGACGATGTATCCCGAAGTTCACACCCTTGCGGATGCTAATCTCCGTTTGGAGCGGTGTGGAGGCACAATGCTCCCCAAGAAGCCACTAGGGCCACCGTAATCTCCTCACGCCCTCGCACAATGCAAGATGTCGTGATTCCACTAAGGGACCCTTGAGGGCGGTCACCGAACCCATACAAATGGCAACCTTTGGGGGCGGTCACCGAACCCGTACACTTTGGCAACCCTTGGGGGCGGTCACCGGTACCCGTCAAATTGCTCGGGGCGATCTCCACAACCTAATTGGAGACCCCGACGCTTGCCCGGAGCTTTACACCACAATGATTGAGCTCCGAGCACCACCAAGCGTCTAGGGCGCCCAAGCACCCAAGAGGAACAAGCTCAAGGGTACCAAGCACCCAAGAGTAATAAGCTTCTCAACTTGTAACTTCCACGTATCACCGTGGAGAACTCAAACCGATGCACCAAATGCAATGGCAAGGGCACACGGAGTGCCCAAATCCTTCTCTCCCAAATCCCACCAAAGCAACTAATGCTAGGGAGGAAAATGAGAGGAAGAACAAGAAGGAGAACACCAAGAACTCCAAGATCTAGATCCAAGGGGTTCCCCTCACATAGAGGAGAAAGTGATTGGTGGAAATGTGGATCTAGATCTCCTCTCTCTCCTTTCCCTCAAAAACTAGCAAGAATCCATGGTGGGATTGAGAGTTAGCAAGCTCGAAGAAGATCAACAATGGGGGAAGAACACGAGCTGAAAGGATAAGGTTCATTGGGGAAGAAGACCCCATTTTATAGGGCCTCCCGAATCCAACCGTTATGTGCTCAGCTCACACACGAGCGGTACTACCTCTCCACGAGTGGTACTACCGCTGGAGGAGCGGTACTACCGCTTAGCACGGTCAAAACAGCCCAACGAGAGAGAAAAGCACGAGCTGAAAATCTGCCATTAGTCCATAGAGATTGTCATCAATTACCAAAACCAAACATGGGGGCACCGCATGTTATTTCAATCTCCCCCATTTTGGTAATTGATGACAATCACTTTCAAGAGAGTTTATACAAGGAATTATGCATCACCATGCAATACAACAACCAATAATGCATGCATATGAGGTGCAAACGCTTAGGAACACAACCAAAGCAAGAAAAGATGACTCTCTAAACTCCTCCTCAAAACTCTCTGAAACATCTCCCCCATTGGCATCGATTGCCAAAATGGGCGAAAAGCTAAGAAGACCAATATAAAAGGTGTTCCTCCAAACGTTGTGTATTTCTCAACAAGAGAGTGCCATACACATATCCAAAGGTAATACTTGGAGGAAGACCAACTATACTGAGGCACCAAGATTGCAAAAGAATGATATGCCACAAAGACATAACAAAGAGAGAAACAAGCAATCAAGCAATCAAAAGATACCAATTGAAGCAAGCTATCAAAAGATACCAATTGAACCAACTAGACCAATGAACCTACGTGCCACATGAATAAAGATATTATGATATGAGTAGAGGAGTGCTCTAAAGAAACTATAGAAGCTCCCCATGATTTGTGCACATCAAGAATTTTTGTATTTGGATACAAAGTGCACAAAATAGGATCATAGCTCCCCCAAAATCAATAGAAACTTACAACAAGTGCAAGTGAGCATATAGTAAACTAAGCCTAGTACTTGCAACAAACACATGGTTGAGAAACAAGTAAAAGAGGCAACTTAAGAAAGGGCTCAACCAAAATGATGTGTGTGGGTCAAGGCAATGCACTTGAGAAGACTAATGTACGGATGAGCATTAAGCATCAACATAGTCTTGAATAGTGGAGATACAAGGTGCATGACATGTCCTTCCCACACACACCAAGCAAAGGGGTTCACAAGCACACTCAACATGCAAAAAGAATAACCAACGCTTGTGACAACCCATGGTGAAGAAAGAAAGTGAAAGCTATGTCAAGAGGAGGGATACCAATCGAGATGGCAAAAGCCTCATCAAGACAAGCAAGAGACAAAATATCTTCACCACACAAGAGTGCATCAAGATGCAACAAGGTAAGATCCGTACTCAAGGCAAAAGCTTTCATGGAGCCACAAGAGAAATAACATAAGGACAAGGTGGACGTGAGAGAAAGGATATCATCTAGAGATGTAATTTCTCTCAAGTGTATAAGGCTCTAGGTAGACGAAATCATGATGATATATATCTACAAATAAGGATGTACACCCGAAATAGTTACAACACGAAGGAACAAGATATCCAAAAGGAAGTCATAGATATACCAATAAGATATTTGCTTGGAAGCGTAGCACATGGCTAGATATGGTCTTATTGTATATAAATGAATTCCTACCACACAACCATCAAAGACATCACAACGAGCAACATGAGATCATCGTTGAGATGCTTTGAGAAAGGAAACAAGCATCACAAGATGGAATGAATAACGTGCCATGATACAACCTACACAAGGTTGATTCAAGAAATGTGTGCATGAAGAAGATGATGATACTTGTTACAGAGATATCAATGGAAGGATGTAGTAAATACCAATTAAAGGTAGATAGTAGTTCATTGATCATCCTAGCTTGACTCCAATAAGCACATGGTGACACCACCTTCCTTGTGAGTGAGCCGAGCATCCAATGCATCTCCAATTGTTCCTAGAACAACAACACAAACAAAATGGTACCCAAACTCATTGGGACCAAAGAGTTAGAGAACCAACAATACATAGGACAAAACTCTACTTAAATATGTGCATACATATATGAGAATGAATTTCATGCACATCTCATCCAGTTTGAGACTTGGTGGAGTTTCCCCTATATATTGGGTCAAAGAAAGAAAGAAAGAAACCATGCCAAGGAGACTACATGAAGTTAATATGCATGCTCAAAACTTTCAAGAACCGATACCAATTGACAAGAAAAACCAAGTGAAAAAAAGATACCAAATGAATAAATCATCACTTGGAGGATATCAATTGAAAGATACATCAAGGAATGAGATATCCAAGAATACAAGAAAAAAGAAAGATGTCAAACTCCCAAAAGAGAGAGTGGTTCCAAACAAACCAAGCCCTCTACAAAATTTCATGATGGCACAAGTACCAAAAAGAAATGGGTTGCATTCCACCAACACACACTTGATAAGGATCGCAAGATGAGTGTTTTATAGAAAATAGGATAGCTCCCCCAAGACTAGTGCATTAACGAGAATTTGCATTTGAATACAAAATGCACAAGGTGGGATCACCACTTTCACTATATCTAGAAAACACTAGACAAGATCAAGAAATTAACAAGATCCACAAGTGGTATGGAAGACAAAGGGAGTTGACACAATCCTAGGCAAGAGATAAGGCAAATAAAAGCAAACACCAACGTGGAGATGATCAATAATTTCTACCACACATAAGTGAGTACCAATTGTCAAAAGACAAGAAGTATTTGGAAATAATTCCCGGTGGTAGATAGCAAGGATATCCGACATCATCTACACACCAAACAAAAGGCAAATTGCAACTTGTAGAGCTGACATGCCACCTAGGAACAATATAATCTACAATATCAACACTAGGTGACAATATCTCAAATGTACACATTTTCTAGGCTAGTAATATACATAGCATATTACTCCCCCATAATGTGATACCAAATAAAGAAAACTTAACAAGAGGCAATAAGAGGATCCAACAAGAGATAATTAATGGACTATTTAGAATTTGAATTTCTCATGAGAAGACATACCACATAGTGACTAGATAATCTTGTAATATCAATACTAAGTGGTATTCCCCATGTACCCACCTTTATAGGATTGCGAAGTGCACAAAGCACATCACTCCCCCATAATGGGATATTCCATTAATCTCTCACAAGAGCCAACTAAGATACAATCAAGATGCACTAAGGCTCAACGAACGACACACAAGTACATGATGTGCAAACCAACATACACAAAGGCAATTTGGAGACACATCATATACAAACACATGCAAGGAACAAAACCAAAACATGCAAGGGGGCAAGTAACTTTCAATGTAAGCAATTTAAGTACAAGTTACCGCAAGGAGGCACATTGGATGTAAGATATAAACTTGATGATTCAATTGACTTGGCTTGAGACAATAAGAGTGATGAAGTCCCCTTAATTCTTCATAATGCAGCCAAGTCTCCAATGCCCTCCAACAACACCTATTGATCAAGTTTGAGCTAGTTGGTCCCCAACCAAGTTCGGTCCTAAGAGGTTAGTCACAATAGGCTTGGCTACCCAAATGGTTCTTATCTTGACACCACTTTGAGTACCAACAACTTTGGCAAACACATTGCCAACCTTATCCTTCCGAAGAGAATAGATATCATCAATAATAGTTGGGTTGGATAAGTTACCACTAGTGCATGAGGAAGCAAGGTGACCTTTCTCACGACATAGGTAGCAACGTCTACTCTTCACTTTCTTCTCACTTGATTTCTCAACTTGAGAAGCATTAGCTTGAGTTTTCTTGGGAAGAGGCCTTTCTTCAACTTGTGATTGAGCATGAGATTGAACTTGTGGCCGCTTCCCTTGTTGCTTGTCACTAATGGCCTTCTTCAGTGGGCAAGATCTAACATGATGCCCTTCAATTTTGCACTTGAAGCAAATGATCTTGCCCGAATTCTTGACTTGTTTTTGTCCCTTCTTCTTGTTGCTCTTGGACTTCTTCTTCTTATTGGAGTTGAATCCAAGTCCACCTTTGTCATTGGGGGATTTTTGCACACTCAAGATATTGTTGAGTGTGGCCTTCCCTTCATGACACTTTTCCAAGTCTTTCTTCAAAGAAGTGACTTGGGCCTTGAGTTCTTTGATTTCCTCTACATGGTTAGTCTCAACACAAGCACTAGAGGAGGTATAAGCTTCATCGTTAGAGCAGCAAGGCAAGGAGAGCAATTCATCACAAGATGTACCAATGTTATGCATGGATGAATCACGAGGACTAGCATAAGGCAATATAGCATTTTGACTAAAAGTAGTGCTAGTATCCGCATGAGGCTCACTAGATGTTACCTTAGCAAGCATGGCCTCATGAGCTATCATTAGCACATTATGGGATACTAGAAGATCATCATGAGAGCTTGAGAGCTTCACATGATTTTCTTCCAACATCCCATAATTGCTAGATAGCAACTCAAGTTGAGCCACTAGCTCAACATTCTCCTTCAATATGGATGCTTCACAAGAGATAGAGTTAGTAGCACAAGCATCATCATTAACAACAAGAGGAGAAGACAACTTGGCAAGCTCTTTTGAATACGAAGCTTTAAGTTGAGCATGAGACTCGGTGAGTTTGATGAGCTCACTCTTAATGACCCTTGAGCCATTTTTGAGCTGCTTAAAGTCCTCGAGGAGTTCAGCATGTGCAACTTCAAGCTCCTCATTTTTAGTTCCAAAAACATTGGCCACATCAAGAGCTCTATCATGAGATTCCCTCACTCTAGATAATTCTAGGGCAAAAGTCTCCTCAAGAGATTCCTTGGTGGTTTGTTCAAGTTCAAGAGCTTGAGAGAGGTCCGCAATCTCATTAGCGTAATCACGCTCATAACCTTCCATTTTATCAGTGGTGACCTCATGCTCCTCAAGTCGAGATTCCAACTCATCAATATATTTCTTGCCCTCAATAGCAATAGACATGATTTCCATGAAGTTGGAACGAGCAATTTTATTCTTAAGAAGAGCTTTTAAAATCATTTCCCCCTTAATTTTTAAGGAGGCAACATCATCATTCTCTTCATCATAATCAGCATCATCATCACTCGTGCCATCATCAATATCATCACAAGATATATTGGGATTCAAAGTGGGAGATACCTTTGAAGCCTTGGCCATAAGGCAAAATGCAATAGATGATGATGTAGGATCCCTTGAAGCACCATCCAAGACCACATCTTGTTCCATGGAGTGTTGGGTTTTCTCTACATTGTTAGCACAACAACTCGAGGAAATACATGCATTTTTATCATGGCAACAAGATATAGCAAGCATATCATCATGAGATTTAGTCAAGCAATTTCTACATGATATGCAAGGACTATCAACACAAGCATGTGAAACATTTGGAGTGCTCGAAGTGCTAAAGTCCAAAGATGAAGCATTGCAATAATAAAGTGATGAAGGATAATCAACAATAAGCCCACTATCATCATTGCAATGAACACCACTACTCATCATGTCATTACCTTGTGGAAAACCACATGTAGGTGAAGTAGAAGAAGTTGAGAACGCAACACGGCTGGAGGTGGAGGGAGAACAATCATCCTTACAAATCTTGGACACGCCATATTTATCTTGAAGCTTTGTCCACAACTCATGAGCATCCCGGAACGGCATGAGTTGAAATATAACTACATTGCTCAAAGCATCGAAAAACAATTAGAAGCTTGAGCATTGAGATAAGAGTTTTTCTCATCCTCTAAAGATAATCTTTGGGGATCCTTTGGAGGAGAAAAACCCATATCTACAATTCGCTCTAAATTTGGGTCCATGACCCTAAAGAGATTACGCATGCAAATTACCCAAACATCAAAATTTGTGCCATCGAAACTAAGAGTGTCAGAGAATCCTAAACCCCTAGTCGACATCATTACTATCTAGGCGGTTAAGCCTAACAAAGAGAGACGAGGCTCTGATACCAATTGAAAGATCGAGGATGTTGCCTAGAGGGGGGGTGAATAGGCGCTTTAAAATAATTACGGTTTAGGCTTGAACAAATGCGGAATAAACCTAACGGTTAATGTGTCAAGCACAAAACCTAAAACAACTAGGCTCACCTATGTGCACCAACAACTTATGCTAAGAAAGATAAACAACTATGTGATAGCAAGATATATGAAAAGAAACAATATGGCTATCACAAAGTAAGGTGCATAAGTAAAGGGCTCGGGTAAGAGATAACCGAGGCACGCGGAGACGACGATGTATCCCGAAGTTCACACCCTTGCGGATGCTAATCTCCGTTTGGAGCGGTGTGGAGGCACAATGCTCCCCAAGAAGCAACTAGGGCCACCATAATCTCCTCACGCCCTCGCACAATGCAAGATGTCGTGATTCCACTAAGGGACCCTTGAGGGCGGTCACCGAACCCGTACAAATGGCAACCCTTGGGGGCGGTCACCGAACCCGTACACTTTGGCAACCCTTGGGGGCGGTCAAATTGCTCGGGGCGATCTCCACAACCTAATTGGAGACCCCGACGCTTGCCCAGAGCTTTACACCACAATGATTGAGCTCCGAACACCACCAACCGTCTAGGGCACCCAAGCACCCAAGAGGAACAAGCTCAAGGGTACCAAGCACCCAAGAGTAGTAAGCTTCTCAACTTGTAACTTCCACGTATCACCGTGGAGAACTCAAATCGATGCACCAAATGCAATGGCAAGGGCACACGGAGTGCCCAAATCCTTCTCTCCCAAATCCCACCAAAGCAACTAATGCTAGGGAGGAAAATGAGAGGAAGAACAAGAAGGAGAACACCAAGAACTCCAAGATCTAGATCCAAGGGGTTCCCCTCACATAGGGGAGAAAGTGATTGGTGGAAATGTGGATCTAGATCTCCTCTCTCCTTTCCCTCAAAAACTAGCAAGAATCCATGGAGGGATTCAGAGTTAGCAAGCTCGAAGAAGGTCAACAATGGGGGAAGAACACGTGCTGAAAGGATAAGGTTCATTGGGGAAGAAGACCCCCTTTTATAGGGCCTCCCGAATCCAACCGTTATGTGCTCAGCTCGCACACGAGCGGTACTACCTCTCCACGAGCGGTACTACTGCTGGAGGAGCGGTACTACCGCTTAGCACGGTCAAAACAGCCCTACGAGAGAGAAAAACACGAGCTGGAAATCTGCCAGAGAGGTAGTACCGCTCTGGGGAGAGGTAGTACCGCTTATAAGAGGTACTACCGCTCGAGGGGAGAGGTAGTACCGCTTATAAGAGGTACTACCGCTCGGGGGGGAGAGGTAGTACCGCTTATAAGAGGTACTACCACTCGAGGGGAGAGGTAGTACCGCTTATAAGAGGTACTACCGCTCGAGGGGAGAGGTAGTACCGCTTATCGCGAAACCCGACACGAAAAACGCATCCCCAAAAGCAGCGGTACTACGCGCGGCACAAGGCTGCGGTACTACCGCTTACAAGCGGTACTACCGCTCAAGAGAGCAGTACTACCGCTTGAGGCTTTCAAGAACACAACAGAGAAAACAGAGGATGCAATAAAGCCTAAACTGCCACAACTTTTGCAAATGAACTCCGAATTGAGCAAACTCAAGCTTGTTGGATAGATGACAACGAGCAGCATCCAAACAGCAAAAGGTTATAATTAGAAGAGGCAGTGGAGGTATGCCTAAAATATAGAGGAGTGAACCCTCCAATAGAGAAGAACCAGCATAACCTCCCATCGAAAACATCATAGAAGATGCATGAGTGAACTCCATTTTCGATGAACTCGAGCTTGTCAACAAGATGACCATAAGCTCCAAAAATCACAAAGAGAAGCACCAAACAAGAACCAAGAAAGATGATGCAAGGATGCAATGGTTTGAGCTCTCTACGAACGATACGATCAAGCTACTCATCAAGAGCCCCCCTTGATAGTACGGCAATCGATCCTATAACCCGGTCTCCCAACTACCACCATGAGACCGGTAAAATAGAAAACCTATCAAGGGCAAACCTTTGTCTTGCACAAAGTCCACTTGAGCTAGATGTAGACGATCTTGACTTCCTCAAGTTGGACCACCTTTCTTGATTGCGTTGGCTCGGTGAAGAGTAGTAGGTTGCTCACCCATACTCCACTATGGGTGAGCCACTCTTCGGCACTTCTTCACAAATCCATTGTCACCACAATGGATGGCAAGCTTCAAGCACTTGATGTCTTCGTGATGCATCACTTGAACTTGCACACCGCAACCTAACCCCACAAAGAACTCTCATGAAGACCATGGGTTAGTACACAAAGCGTAATTGACAATGCTTACCATACCATGGGACCACTTGATCCCTATCGGTACATCTTCTACGCTTTGTGTGTTGATCAACTTGATTCACTCTTTGACTTAGTCTTGATCAACCTCTCACAAGACTAATCTTAAGATAATTCCTTGAATAGCACCTTGGTCGACACAAACTCTCCTTGAAACCAACACATGTATTCCAAGAAAAGACTATGGACAAAACCTTCAAATATAACTCAAGGCAACCATTAGTCCATAGAGATTGTCATCAATTACCAAAACCAAACATGGGAGCACCGCATGTTCTTTCAGCCCTCCTATTCGTCCCTCTCGATACCGGCGTCGTTTCTCTTGACCTCCTTGCCCGCATCCTACTACACTGGAGTCGTTTCCGACATCGTTCATCTCGACCTCCTCTCTCTCGTCCTACTGCATTGACTCTGCTATGGCGCACGCACTGCATTTCTCCTCCTATGTCCTCTGTCTCCGTGTGGACTTTCTCTACAGCAACGAGGCTAGCAACTAGTTCGCCGCGCAGTTGACGGGGTTGCTCGTGCACGACTCCGTGCTCGTTGTGTCGGACACGGAGCCATGGCCACTGTCCACTGTGGTCGCCATGGTCCGACATGCACTGCATTTCTCCTCCCCATTCATCTGCCTCAGCGCTCCTCTGCACGGACTTTCTCTGTGGCGACGACGCTAGCAACTAGTTCACCACGGCGTCGGCAAGAACGCTCGCCCGAGACTCCGTGCTCTTCGTGTCGGACGCGGTGCCGCGGTTACCGGCCACCATAGTCGCAAGGCACAATGTGTGTGATAAGTGTAAGTGTTAGCTCTTAATCATATCCGGCGTATGCAACCAAACACCATGCACTTGCGTGAGCCGAGCCAATGCAGGCAACCAAACACTATGCCAAAATTGTTCCTCTAATGCGAAATACCTAGATACGGGCAACTAAACAATATGCAGATGTCGATTTTTTGCATGTTTTCCTTCAACCAGGCTCCGTTGAGACAGGCTGAGCTAGCCAGGCCCCCGGCTCATATGGCAACCAAACACGTCCTTAGCGGATGTTGTGCTAGAGATCTCTAAGAGCAACTCCAACGCGGCGACCCAAATCGTTCGCCTGCGTCCGTTTGGGTCGGCGCGGACAAAAGTGAAGGCCCAACGCGCCGACCTAAACCCAAAACGCGTCCGCTTCGCGTCCGCGTGGACCCATTTTCGGTCCAAAATTGCGCCTGAAACCCTTGGTGTCTGTCGCGGTCCCACTTGGAGGCCACCCAACTACCGCCCGCCGTCTAATTTATGACGACCACCAACACCGGGCCCACTAGTCAGCTATTGGAGGCGTCCTTTTTTAACCCGCGCGTGCAGGGGGGCGGCCTCATGCACTTCCGTCCACATCTGCCCCCCCACCCCCCCTTCCTGCTTCCTCGTCAGCAACAACTCAAAACCCTAGCCATGGGGTTCTTCAGCGGCAAGGGCAAGGGCACCCCCGGCGCCTCATCCTCCCGTGCTCCTCCTCCCCATCCTTCTCCCGCGCTCATCAGGTCGGCAGCGTCTGCACATCCTGGTGCACCAAAGCAGTGGCACTAGGAGTTCAGGCAGCCGCTGCCGTACCCGGACGTCACGCTGCCACACCACTGGCACTTCAATCCGCAGCGGATCCCGGTGTCGGCGTTGCCGCGGACACAGCGGGCACACGACGAGGAGGTGCGCAGGCAGCGGGCGCAACTCACGCCGGCGCAGCGGCGCATGCCCGAGTACGCCGCAGACCCTCCCAATTGGGAGGTCTGGTTTGCCCTCAAACACGAGGAGCAACGGCGGCGGGGCGTGCGACGCCACCACGTCAACCCCCGCCTCCCACCGTCGTCCAGCCAGAGGGGGAGGAAGCCGAGGCGGCCTACCAGGCGGCGTTGGCGGAGGCCTTCGCCAACTCCATCAAGGATGAGCGGCGGAAGGCTGAAGCGGTAGCAGCGGAGGAGGTCGTGTACTAGTCGGAGATGGCGGAGGCCATGGCCCTCTCCGCAGTAGGGGACTGCATGGTGCCGCCGCCGCGGCTAACCCTGACGACGCCTGCGCTCGAGCCGGCCGAGAGGTACGTCTGGACCGGCCAGGTGCAGGAGTTCGTCAGCACCCCCCCCCCCATTTGGCTTGGTGTCATGCCGACGCAGGAGGCCATGTACCTCGAGCATTGGCGGCAGCACCGGCTGGCGAAGGAGCGCGCAGACGTCGAGCAGCACATGCAGAGGGAGCGGGAGGAAGAGGAGGAGCGCGCCCGCGTCACCGCATTGCCTCCGCCGCAGCAGACGCTGGAGGAGGCAGCCCTAGCGGCCTATCAAGCCACCTTCGGTTGGGCCGGCCCGCCTCCCGTCTTTATCGACCTCACCAGCGGCGATGACAACGGCAAGGGCAAGGTCAAGGCCGATGTCTAGGGCTGCGTGCGGATGCCAACTTTTTGTTTTTGTTTTTATGAATGTTTAATTAAGTTAAAGTGGACTTTGGCCGGCGGTTGACCGGGCAGTTATTGTAAATTAACTTTTTATTTTTGTTATCTATGTCATGTGTGGTTCATTTTGTTTTTTTTTCGCGCGCAAATTTTGGTCCTTGTCCCGTTGAACGCTCAAGTTGACCCATTTGGAAAAGCAGAAGCGTACGTCAGTCTGGCCGACCCAAACGGATAAAAAACGGACAAAGCGCTTCGGAGTTGCTCTAACTGCAGCTTTGGGTCGCCGCCCGAGCACCTACCCTCTCCGCATCCCCGCTTTCCCCGTCGGCCCAGCTCCAAGCCGCTGTCTCGCTGGAGGAGTTCTCTGTGAGGGTCTTCCGCCGCTCGGAGTGGTGAGTCGTCGGTCTTCAGTCAAATTTCCCCCAAAGATTTGAAGGTCAGGACAGAAATTATTTCTCTTCTGTTATGTGCCCAACTCAATTGTTCTTTGTTTTGTAATTTTGTTTCAAATGTACTGATTAGACGTTTGAAGCTGTCAGTTAAATTATCCAAAAAAAATAAGATATGTCCATCTTCCCAAGTTACTTAATCCTAATTCCTAATACTCCTTCTATACTTTGTCCCAGTTTCATTTCTGCTGTTCCCTACAAAAAGGTTTCATTTCTGCTGCATTTTATGGTAAATCTGAATTCATCAACATAATACGTACTCATAGCCATATAGGTAGATGTTAAGTTGGTATTTAGCCTAGCAGCACCGATATGCAGGCTGGTGCCTACGATGAATCTGCTCTTCTTCACTTCTTTGCAAAAAGAGGGAGATATATATAACCCAGCAGCACCGATACGCAGGCTGGTGCCTATGATGAATCTGCTAAAAAAGATTAGAACACTACCTAGAGAAGCCATTTTGCACAATTTCTTATAGGCCCTCGGGGACTAAAGTATCTTTAAGCAATATTTCGAGCACAGGGAAATTCAAGAGCTAATTTCTGATGTGTGTACATAGAAACATAACTTCCTGGTCTCCTTGTGGGTGTCGTCTGTTAACACTGAATAAATGGTAAATGGGTTACCCATAAAAACTAATTTTGTAGCATGTTTCTCGGAGTAGATATTTCGTTGGATGTTATCGATGAATAGATTTGAGCAGGTGACCAACTCAATTGTTGACTAACTGAAAACATTTGTTGTGACAATCACCATTCATCTGTAGGACAAAAAAAAAAGCCTATCTCTAGTACTGCCTACCAACTCATACATGAAGAACAAATCATCAGGTTGAAAAATGCTTGAAAGTTAGTCTTTCCATATTTTGTGGTCTTTATAGTCAAGCAGAGATCTCCTTGTCAAGCAGAGATCTCATCAGTTGATATGCTCATCTCGTCCTTAACATGAGACAACTTTGCACAACTGCTTACAGACATGGACTAAAAAATTCTATCATCATTGCAGGGTCCCAAATCATGATGTCTGCAGCTGTAGAGCAGGTGGCTGGAGGTTTCTCATCAGCAGTTATCCAACGTCTTGTTGACAAGACGATGGACTTCCTTGGGATCAACTACAATCTAAGCCATGCTACTGAAGAGCTTCTGACCAAACTCCGCACAAGCCTCATCATGGTGAAGGCCATAACCGAGGTGGCTGACAACAAGCTTATCATCAACACTAGTCTTACCAAGTGGTTGAGGGAACTCCATAGTGCTGCATATGAAGCAGAGGATGTGCTTGACATATTTGATTGTCATGAGATAGTTGCCGGAAAGCGCAAGGTGAGCGAGCTCATTTCGTCATCAGTTAGGGCCTTGAAAAGTTTGATTGTGCCTGATGAGAGCATGAAAATGCTTGAATGTGTTGTGCAAAAGCTAGACCACCTTTGTGCAACGTCCAACACATTTGTCGAGCTAATGAAGCAGAGTAATTTAAACACCATGAAGGAGGCAGGAATGCCGGGAGAGACAACTTCTCGTGTTCTAGTTGATGTCAAGGTGTTTGGCCGCGATGAAGTTCTAGAGTTGGTACTGAAGATTATCTTGGGTTCATCTGGCTCTGAACCAGAACCCAGCAGCGTAAGAGCAAAACTTGGTGCAAGGAACTGCATTGGTGGTGTTGATGTCATCCCAATTGTTGGTATGAGCGGGGTTGGGAAGACAACCCTTGCTCAAGTCATTTACAGTAATGGTAATGTGAAGAGCCACTTTAAGCAGAGGGCATGGGTGTATGTTTCAAAAGATTTTAGCATGAAAAGAACACTGCAAGAGGTGCTGCGCTCTTTTAAAGGAAATGCTTCATCTTTTGACTACCCAGATAGTTTGGAAATGATTGTCAACAATATTCAAAGTGTCACCCAACATGACGGGAGGTTCCTTCTTGTGCTGGATAGTGTTTGGGATGAGATGTGTGCCCAGTGGAATGTTTTGCTTACTACCATAGCTCGTGAAGTGCCAGGAAGTGTAGTTCTTGTCACAACACAAAGCAAAAGGGTTGCAAACACAATAGCAACAATGCGTCCAATTCCACTAGCACCTTTGCCATGGGAGAGTTTTTGGTCAGCTTTCCAGCATTATGCATTTGGCACCATCGATGTTGCTGTTGAGAACAATCAGACTCTTCTGTTAATTGGTGAACAAATAGCAAAAAAACTACAAGGTCTTCCACTAGCAGCTAAAGTAATGGGAAATCTGTTGCGGTCTAGATTAACTGTAGACAAGTGGAGAAGCATCCTGGAGAGTGATTGGTGGGACCTGAATGAAGTTCTTTGTGAAATCCTTCCATACATGGGAATTAGTTATCAAGATCTACAACCCAGACAAAGGCAGAGGTTTGCTTTCTGTTCGATTTTTCCAGAAAATTACTTGTTTGACAAAGATAGATTGGTCAATATGTGGATTTCTCATGACTTGATCGAACAAAGCGAATCTGATGACACTAGATTAGAGGATATTGGAAGCAAATTGTTTGATGAGCTTGTGGAAAGATCATTTTTCCAGGCTACATTTGACAAAAAGACGTACACTATGCACGATCTAGTACGGGCTCTGGCGATTGGTGTTTCTTCATATGAATGTTTCTTCCACAAAGAGACCTCACACAGAGCACCACCAACTGTTCGCCACTTGTCTGTGCAAGTTAGTAATCAACTGCACATTCATGAACTCAACAAGTATAAAAATGTGCGGACAATCTTATTGTTTGGTCACTGTGACAGCAATGCAATTTGTGATGTTGTGGACATTATGTTGGCCAACTCAAGAAGCATTCGAGTATTAGACTTATCTCATTTAGAGGTGCTGACGAATATGCTGCCCAACATTGCATCCTTGAGAAAATTGAGGTTTTTAGATCTTTCTTTCACAAGAGTCAGCAATTTGCGCAACTTTCCTTGTAATCTTCAAGTTTTATACCTCCGTGGATATTCTCGGGACACTATTCCTCATAGCATCAATAAGCTTGCCAACTTACGACACTTGTATGTTGTTGCTACAACCCTCTCTCTGATTCCTAGTATTGGGCAATTGAGTCAGCTTCAAGAATTGGAGAACTTCAGTGCTGGAAAGACAAATGGATTCATGATAAATGAGTTGAAGAACATGCACGAGTTATCTGGGAAACTTTGCATCAGTAACATCCACATCATTAAGAACACACACGAGGCAATGGTTGCCAATATGATTGAGAAGAAGCACCTTGAGGCCTTAGAGTTGAACGGTGGAAATGTATCCAAAGATGTACTTGAAGGATTGCAGCCGCACTCAAATCTGCAAGAACTCACGATCAAAGGTTACGGGGCCTCAAGTTTCCCAAGCTGGATGTTACAGGCTCGAATCTTCACAAAACTTCATTCCCTTCATGTTGGAAACTGCCGACTTGTAGCTGTACTTCCACCATTTCGAAATTTCCCTTCACTCAAGCATCTCACTCTAGATAACTTGCCATCAGTGAAGCATGTTGATGGAACGTCTTTTGGTTTTCTTGGAAGTTTGGAGGACTTGAAAGTTTCTTCGATGACATCATGGATAGACTGGTCACATGCAGAAGATGATCATGGCCCTCTCCTTCCACAAGTCAAAAGGTTTGAACTTCACAATTGCCCTTTACTGGAAGAAGTGCCATGTTTGTCATTCTTGTCTTCATTGTCAGAACTTGATATTTCAGTTTGTGGGTCACTCGTCAAGGCACTGCCACAATATGTACAACTCTTAGCATGCCTAAAAAAATTGAAGATATCTTACTGCGATCACCCACTCCTACTCTCTGGGCATCAGTTGAAGTCACTGGAGTATCTGCATCTTAGAAAATGTGGAGGGCTACGTTTGATTGACGGGTTGCACTGCTTTCCCAGCCTCAGGGAAGTTGACGTTCTTGGTTGTCCCGACATTCTTACTGAATTGTCAGACAAATCAAGCAGACAAGATGAGCAGGGTGTACTTCACCTTACCAATCTAGTAACAGATGTCAGCCTGTTGAATGGGAATTCTTTTCTCCCATCAGTGCGAATTCTACGCATCTTATATTTGGAGACCCTTCAATTTACCCCAGAGGAGGAGCAATGGTTTGAACAGTTAATCTCTGTCGAAAAAATCGAGTTTGTTTACTGTTATTTTCTTCAGCGACTCCCTTCTACGCTAAGCAGACTTACCTCCTTAAAAGTACTTGATATCAGAGACACGCAACTAGTGTCAATGGAAGGAGTTGTGCCCCAGAACCTCCAAGAATTGGTTATGAATGGCCTTTGCACCGTGAAAGAAAACTACTTCAAACCCGGGGGATCAGATTGGTCATACTGTTGTCATGTTCCATACATCCGGATTAATGGGAAGACAGTCCAAAATCTGTCAATTAATGCCGCTTCATCGTCTTCAAGCCACCAAAATTGAGGAACCATGCACCTATTAATTCCCAGTCCCCGCCTCTGTGCTACAAATAAGATCTTTGTAAGCATGTTTTCTGCTCTCCGTCTCTCAGCTCTTAGTTTCTTACTATCTGAATATGTTTGCTAGCTTTCAAGAAGGAAAATCTTGCGTTGCAACGAGAGTTCGTGTGTGTTGCTGTATTCGACGAGATGCTCAATATTGGTGGCACTGCCTGCAGGTGGTGCGCAGCGCACCGAGATGTTTGAGATGACGCTGCTCATGGAGGACGAGGCGCTAGAGCGGCTAGGGAACACTGACCGTGATCTCGGTGCCTTCAGGAATGGGCAGACCGGCAAGCTTGGCATCTGCATTTGCATTTGCTTTCCTGCATGAAACAGTTGTTATGTACGCATCTGCAAGATTGAACTCAACTGAACTGAGCTGTTGGCGCACGTGTATGGTGAAATGCGCATCCTGCACAAGAGGAGATATGGAGGATCATCCCCAAGCAAGTCGTATGGCCGGGTCAGCCAAGACAATGAAGGAGCACTGATCCTTGGTCTCGGCGCCGTCGCGGCCTCGCTAGCAGCTGATGCCGTAGTAGATGCAGGGGATATGTGAAACCTGATCGATCGAACCAAATTTGGGTAACTATGTTTCTGTTACCTTTTTTTTTTCGAAAATGATCCAAATCTATTATCAAAGTTCAGCAGAAGTACAAAGCATCTCGAACATAATAAAAATTACATTGAGATTCCAAGACTCCCCAAACAACCACTAGTGCCGTCAGAACGAGCTGCCCCTACCGGAGCCGGCTTGACCTTGTCTTCATCTGTGCTACAAATAATTATCTCTGTAATGGAAAAGGGGTGATATATCGTTGTTGGCGCTGCATAAATAGATGCAGGGGAATGGATATACAATGCAATGCATGATGAATCTCTTGTGAGTTGTGCTGACTCGTACTACAACGGCAACAACTGCAGCGGCGATGACGATGTACTACTATTCATTGATTATTTTTCTTTTTATTTGGTGAGCACTTTCTATCGCTTTGCTTGATAGTTTTTTCCTTTTCTTTTTTGCATAAAGTGTAGAGTTGATTAGTGGTGAACTTCGGGTCACCCGGACAAGCACATCAACCACAAATGTTTTATGTATAGCAACTGAACTTGAGTTATGATCCCACAGCTCATAACTCATCCTTGACAAGAGGAAGGAGTGAGGGTTTGAGTTGTCGACATGCCCAAACCCTCACTCCTTCCTCTTGTACAGGATGTTCACCTCCCCCGCATCTTGTTGGACAACTTCAGTTCAGTTCAAACAACTTGAGTGGGGTCACAACTCCAATTACGTCCCGTTGTCTGCCCGTTCCTCGAGGAGCGCCGCACAATCTGGACGACTATAAACATGAACTTGCCTGAGGCTCGAAAAAAAAACACTTCTCGTGTTGAGAATTAAGCGGGCCTATAGTTCTCCGGGCGGGCCTTGCTATTCGAGCCCAACTTCTTGCAGATATTTTTTCTATCCACATGGCGGGAGGCTTTTCTTTTCTTTTTCTTCCTCGGCGAACCCAATCCAAACTCCACTCCACTCTTTTTCCTCTATCCGCCATGGCTCCGCTCCCCGCGCCCACCGCCGCCTCCGCCTTCCTCTTCCACGCCCCGCCGCGCGGCCACCACCACCACCACAAGCCAAAGCCCGCCTCCAGCTCCAGGCCCACCACCACCCTCTGCTCCGCCGCGCCCTCCTCCACGCCCTCCCTCGCCGACCAGCTGGAGCCGCTCTCCCGCATGCTGCTCACCGACAAGCCCACCCCCGCCGCCGACCGCGCGCAGCGCCCCACCCCGGAGCCCACCTGGGTCAACCCCTCCAGGCCGCGCCCCACGGTGCTGTCCCTCCGCCGCCAGCGCCGCCGCCCGGCCGCCAACCACCCCTCCTCGGCGCCGCTCCAGCCGCTGCTCCGCGACCTGCGTGCGCTGCCGGAGGACGCCGACCTGGCGCCCACCCTGCACGCCTTCTTCCCGCTCCCGGGCTCCCCGCCCACCTCCTCCGACGCGCTGCTCCTCCTCAACTACCTCCACCCGTCCTGGCGCAAGACGCTCTCCCTCCTGTCCTACCTCCGCGCCCTCCCCGCCGACGCCGGCTTCGCCGTCGACACCATCCTCTTCAACGTCGCCCTCAAGTCGCTCCGCGCCGCGCGCCGCTGGGACGAGGCGGAGCGGCTGGCGCTCGACATGCTCGACTCCGGCGTCCCGCTCGACAACATCACCTACTCCACCCTCATCACCGCCGCCCGCCGCTGCCGCCAGTTCGCCAAGGCCGTCGAGTGGTTCGAGCGCATGTACTCCCCCGCCAGCGGCGTGCTCCCCGACGAGGTCACCTACTCCGCCGTCCTCGACGTCTACGCGCAGCTCCGCATGAAGGAGGAGGTGCTGGCGCTCTTCGACCGCGCCCGCGGCAGCGGCTGGAAGCCCGACCACGTCGCCTTCGCCGTGCTCGCCAAGATGTTCGGCGAGGCCGGCGACTACGACGGCATCCAGTTCGTCTTCAAGGAGATGCGGGAGGTGGGCATCAAGCCCAACATCTTCGTCTACAACGCGCTGCTCGAGGCGCTCGGCAAGACCGGCAAGCCGGGCCTCGCCCGCAACCTGTTCGAGGAAATGGCCGCCGAAGGCGTCGAGCCCAACGCGCGCACGCTCACCGCCGTGGCCAAGATCTACGGCCGGGCGCGCTGGGGCCGCGACGCGCTCCAGCTCTGGGACCAGATGCGCGAGAGGAAGATCCCCGCCGACAGCATCCTCTGCAACACGCTGCTCAGCATGTGCGCCGACGTGGGGCTCGTGGCCGAGGCCGAGCAGCTCTTCGAGGAGATGAAGAACCCGGACCTCACCGACGTCCCCCAGCCGGACAAGTGGAGCTACACGGCCATGATCAACATCTACGGGAGCATCAAGGACGCCGACCGCGCGCTCCAGCTGTTTGTGGAAATGCTCCAGAGCGGCATAGAGGCCAACATCATGAGCTACACCATCGTGATCCAGTGCCTCGGCAAGGCGAACAGGATACGGGACGCCGTGGAGGTGCTTGAGGCGGGGTTGGAGAGGGGCCTCAAGCCCGATGACCGGCTATGCGGGTGCCTGCTCTCCGTCGTCGCGCTAAGCACCGGTGAGGAGACGGAGCTGGTGCTCGGCTGCCTCGAGAAGTTCAACGGAAACCTGGTCAAGCTGATCAGGATGCTCGGAGACAACCAGGTGGGCACCGACGAGCTCAAGGACCAGCTCAAGGCCGTGCTGAACGCCGCGGAGACCGAGGTGCGCCGGCCCTACTGCAACTGCCTGATTGACATATGCCAGAACCACGGCCTGCCTGCCCGGAGGCCGAGGGAGCTCTTCCGGCTCGCCCAGGGCTACGGCCTCTACTCCAAGCTCCACATCAGGAAGGACGACGAGTGGCTGCTGGACCTGCGGTCGCTCTCGGTCGGCGCGGCCAAGACGGCGTTTGATGACTGGATGGCGGCCCTCTCGGAGCGCGTGATGCAGGGCCAGCCCCTGCCGCAGTCCTTCAACGTGTTCACCGGGTCCAGCACCCACAAGTTCGCGCAGGGGCTGGCCAGCGCCTTCGCCGCCCACCTCGAGGAGGCCGCGGTGCCGTTCCGCCGCAGCGAGTCCCAGGTCGGCAGCTTCGTCAGCTCCAGGGTTGAGCTAGTGCCGTGGCTGCAGACAAGCAGTTCATCGTCTCGGGTCGTCGCGGGATGATTGATAGCTGAACATTGCCGAGATGGGTTTTGATGCTGAATGCTCCCAGTCCCATGGATTGGCGAAGGATGACTGAACTGGGGGTGTTGTCTACTAGGCTCATCATCCAGTCAGTGCAGTGCATGCATTAGTTATTAGGAAGTCAAGTATGATCTCTGATCTCTTCTTCATAAGGAGTATGCAATGTAGTTCCTCCATACAGAGAGAGATACTGTCCAGAAACGATTGACCTGGTTCATCGTACCTACTTAGTTATGTAGGGTAATGATTCTGTATGAAAATTTTGAAAAGCAACTTCTCAAATACCAGAACTTACAGTCTCACCTTTGTGCAGTTCCAGGCATTGTATGTATGTATATCTTGCGGATTCGATGACTGCCTCCAAAAAAATGGTGGGAGATCTGTCAATTTCCATGGGGCTAGAGACTGAAAGGTTTGTTATATCTCTCAGTTGTTGTGGGAGATTTGTAGGTTCTGTAAAAGTAGAGACTGCCCTGCCAGGTTGTGTTTGCTTGCCAACCTGCTTCAGTATCTGGTTTTTTACTGTTGCTTCAGTATCTGTTGGAACCGAGAGCTGGTGTATTACCTACCCTTTTCAGGCTTTGATTTGGGAGCACAATCGCGGGACGATTGGTGGCTGAACATTTCCGCGACAGGTTTTGATGCAGGATGCTCCCAGTCTCGTGGAGAGGGGAGATAATGGTTAATAGGCTGATCATTCAGTCAGTGTATGGTCGATACTGCATTAGATAGGTTTCTTCTTGGTCTGTCTCCAAAAGGAAAAAGAGAGGGAGAGTTTCTTCTTCGACAGCTTGTGTTTGATTTGGTTCACGGATATCTGTCAACGCTCATAGCCAACATTAGGGGCATTGACACTGTTAGTTATGGGAAAATTGTCGGTTCTGTAAAAGTAGGGCTGACAGCAGATTGCGTTTTCGTGCTGCTTCAGTATGTCTGTTAACACTGCTCCAGCTTGTCTGTTGCCCTGTTTGCAGAGTGAAGCAAAGGCGTTCACTGCTGCCTGCTGCCTAATGGAAGAGGAGCAGTGATTAACTTTTTTTGTGGGTGATGTTGTAGTACTCCCTCCGATCCATACTAATTGTCGCTGATTTAGTAGTGCAACTTACAATGATTTTCCAGCAATTTGTTTATATGGAAAACATCATATATATTTTTTGCTAGGAAGAAAAGCACGATCGGTCTCTCGGTAATTTTTTTTTTTTTGACGAGCGTCTCTTGGTAATGTTATGTGGTTGATTCTTCCATAGCTTGCAGAGTTACTGGCTGAAAAAGATGTCCATTTCACGGTGCTTTGTCGTGGCGATTGTTCTGTATGCAGCCCATTTGGAAATGCCGCTTGTCAGATACCATCTCTTCTCAGCTGCGTGCAGTATATTTGTCAGTTGCGATGGGAAATTTGTAGGCTCTGTATAATTAAGTAGAGACTCACCTAAAAAAAAGAAGAAGAAGAAAAAGAGAGGTAAAAGCAGAGGATGAAACAGAGGCCTCTGCCATGTTGTGTTTGCCTTGCTGCTGCCTGACGGACTGCTTCAGTAATCTGTTTTTATTTTGTGGGGAGGCTTCAGTATCTGTCAGTAGAAGCAGTGAGCTGGTGTGTCGCCCCTCTTCGGCCTCTGATTTTGGAGCTGTGAGACTTTGTGATGCCGGAAGTGGTTGAACTGAACATTCCCCAGTATGATCACCACCACCACCACCATGGCGGCGGACGGCGGTGATGATGATGCCTTGCTGTTGGTGCAAGAGGAGCACCGATTAATCGCTGAAGGTGATGTAGTAGTACATTACATGCTGAAGGTGATCTTCTCCAGGGGAAACAGCAAAAGAAAAGGGGGAAAAAATACCTCTCTTTGTTTTCCTTTCTGCTCATTGTAGGGGCCTGGCCTCCGTAGTCTGGCTGCTCGCAAATGGGCTGGGCCTAGCTCGGTCGGAGTCGCGAGTCCACCACAACAAAAGTCACTTCTTCTTCCGGAGGAGCACCGGCCACCACACCCGACACACACGCGGCAGAGAGAGAGAGAGAGAGAGAGAGAGAGAGAGAGATCGGAGGGGATCGCCGAGGTAGTAAGTAGATCGGCCGGAGAGGAGGGAGAAGGCAGATGATACTCGCCGTGCTCTTCGCCAACTCCGAAGGCAACATCCTCATCGAGAGGTACGTTACCCTCCTACTCCCAACCACCCCGAGATCTCGCGAGATCCGCCGCCTGACGAATCGAATCGAATCTCATCTCCACGGGAAATCTATCTATCTATCTGCAGGTTCCATGGCGTCCCCCCGGAGGAGCGGCTGCACTGGCGCTCCTTCCTCGTCAAGCTCGGCGCCGAGAACCTCAAGGGAGCCAAGTCCGAGGAGCTCCTCGTCGCCTCCCACAAGTATGCAGCCATCACTCCACTCCCTCCCATGCAAAATCCTCCTCTCCGCTCTCACCCATGGACGGGGAATTTTCCAATCGACACTTCATTTCGTTGCTAGTACGCCACATGCTCCACAGCAACTCCAACTGCATTCTCATCCCAATTTATGACTAGTATAAGTAGGCGCCGCTGAGTACCTGGTGGAAACAATATAGAGTTCGGACGCTAATTGCGCTGATTTAACTAGATCAAACCCGTCCATTGTTAACTAACCCCT
This sequence comes from Triticum aestivum, assembly GCF_018294505.1. Classification (NCBI taxonomy): domain Eukaryota; kingdom Viridiplantae; phylum Streptophyta; class Magnoliopsida; order Poales; family Poaceae; genus Triticum; species Triticum aestivum. The sequence continues at coordinate 563,373,220 of NC_057808.1, forward strand.
GCTTCTTGATGGTGTCTATCTCCATATAAGATTATAAATGTGTCATCGTTAATATTGCACTGATCCGTATTGCTCTCTTGGCGTTAGTTACCTTCTTGTCACATAGTAATAAAAAATGTGAATTCGTCATACAGTTTTAAGTCCTGTTAATAACTATTAGGGGGGCGTATTGTCATTTGATGAATTATCTATAAATATCGTTCACGTGGTACTGGGTCGGTTTCTAGCTACCATTTCTATACACCTTGTCTGTATGTTGGCTCCAGTAGTTTGTGCCCAATGGCAGATGTGCCGTCTCATGCCTTGTTATTCTTATTCCAGTCTGCGAATTGAGTTATTTTTACTCAGCTTGCTTTCTGCTATGCCAAAGCCGGCATTATGAGCATCCCTGCACACTTTTCTCCAGAATTCCAAGTAGAGATCGCAGACATTCTTCTATTTTTTGTTGGAAAAAATGCAGGCCCCCAGTTTCATTACATGCAACAAAACAGAGTTTTTTTTTACATAGATTCACTGTGGTCAGGAGTAACCAGAGTGGCTACCCAGAATGAGGTGCTTAACAGCGATACATCCCAGCGAAACAGCAGAATGAGGTACTTAACGCCTATCTTCGTCAGAGTAGTCCACCATGAAGGTCAGACCCAAGCGACCCTGAGTAGTTTTCCACGACGACAAACCAGCAGTAGTAGACAGCCCAGCTCAGCACGGACTGAGAATCGTCCATCAGTACCTTCCGTTGCTGAGCCACCGCGTTGATCTTGTTCCAGGGACATTGAATGCTTACCTATTTGCAGTCCTGACAGAAAAACTCATTACATAAATTCCAAATACACCCTAGTCCAGCTGCATAAAAAGAACTGCAAGCATAGGCTCGTTTTGCATTCAGCCACGAATGAATCAGTTCAGAGATATTCTTGATTTTTTTATTTGCATCCCTAGCTTTTTAGGGGGGCAGGATCTGTATTATTAGCTGTTGATGGTCCAGTAAACTGCAAGAATTCTTAATTAAAATCAACATTTAAGCATCCGTACAGTTAACCATATGCTAGAGGATTTGAGCTGCTACAACATATGCATCTTGAAGTCCCAGTCCAATGGGTACCATGATTTCAATCTGAAACAAGCATGTGCATTTTTAACTCCTCATCATCCATAAATATCTGATGCGCTGACACTCTCCCAGGTCGGTCTCCATTGTGTATACCATGATCGGAGACGTCTGCCTGTACATTGTTGGCAAGGATGAATATGATGAGCTTGCTCGTGAGTGACACTGAGTCTCAGAAGACATTGCCCTTGTTAAGCGTGTCCTGTTTCAAACCTTCATCATCTCACCTCACTTTGGCCTTATGCTTGGCACTACTAATACACTGGCTGTACATTTGTAGTGTCGGAGGTGATCTTCGCTGTTACGTCGGCGGTGAAGGATGTGTGTGCGAAACCACCCACCGAGCGCCTCTTCCTCGACAAGTACGGGAGGATCTGCCTGTGCCTCGATGAGATCGTTTGGCAGGTAAGCTTGGATGTAATAATTTTTTTGCCATGTACTAGCAGTTAAGCATCGCCGGGGAGAGACTTATTTGGTACTCTCGGACAGTAATGGATACAAACCTAGTGCTGTCGGAGTGATAACACCAGTATGTGTCCGGTGGCTGTCCGTTATGAATTCCTTCATCCTTCCTACTCCGTATGTGATCCATAGTGAAATCTCTCCAAAGACTTATATTTAGGAACGGAGGGAGTAGTTGTCTGGTGTATGTTGTTGTTGATGATAAATATCCTGAGCAGCTGTTGATGTGGTGCACTGTTTGTTGTTGTGGATGATGCATGCAGGGGTTGCTGGAGAACACGGAGAAGGACAGGGTCCGGAGGCTCATCAGGCTGAAGCCGCCCGTGGAGCCATGATTTTTTCCAGTTGAGGGATGGATCTTTCCTGTGTATGTATCGCTTTTTTTTAGAGCCTTGACGATAACTCTGTCCATGACTGCTGTGTACTACAACAAGTTGATGGGAATGTGATTTGGTGTATGGTTTCAATTTCATTTCATGGCATATATGTGATTCGTATGTAGCCCAGTATTTTTTTTTTCCCTTCTGTTTGGAGTCTTTTTTTTTCTTTTGAGAAACTTCTGTTTGGAGTCAGAGAAGGGGACAGAAGGAAAGTTTGGAACCAGCAAAAACATAATCACGACGTGAAGGTCATGGTGACCACCGCCTGCCAGGTGGGACCCACCCACCGCCGCGCCGAGGCACGGGACCCACATCCAGTCCAGAAGGAGCCTCCTTCCTTCCACGTTTCAGCACCAGGGGTACGTGTCGTCAAGCCGAGCTCCCACCCGTCCACGCACGCATGCGCCGAGCGGCAGAGCACCACATCATCAACCCGTCCCCATCCACGCACACTCAAGCTTCTTCTGTGTCTTCCAGCTTGGGCAGCAGGCAGGCGTGTGAGCTCGAATCCAAGAGGCCGGAGACGATGGATCTGGTGAACGGCGCGCTCAACTGGGCGGCGATGCCCGCCATGGTCGCCTCCCTCCTGCTCTTCTACCCGCCCTACTACCTCTTCAAGCTCTGCTACTCCTTCCTCTCCTACCTCTTCCCCGACGACCTCAAGCGCAAGGTCGTCCTCATCACCGGCGCCTCCTCCGGCATCGGCGAGGTCAGCACACCACATCTTCCTCTGCTTCTTCTTGCTGTTACTGAACCAACCAGATGCTTTTGGTCCAACTTTGCTCTGCTTCTTTCTTATGCTACTCTGCTCTTCTACTTGTCATACTAGTACTGATTGAATATACATGTTCGCTCACATGAACATATTAATTGTTAACTCCAAACTTGTGCATGCAGCAACTGGCCTACCAGTACGCCACCAAGGGGGCATGCCTTGCCCTGCTCGCCAGGAGGGAGTGGAGCCTGCGGCAGGTCGCCGACCGCGCCTTCGAGCTCGGCGCGCCCGACGTCATCATTCTCCCCGGCGACGTCGCAGACCCCGACGACTGCAACAGATTTGTTCAGGCCACAATCGACCACTACGGCCGATGTAAGCCAGTTCCTGTTACAGCTAACTTGGTTTAGTAACATATTTGGGTATCTAGTTGACATTATTTACATGTGTGTTGATTAATTGCAGTGGACCATCTTGTGTGCAACGCTGGAATTGCGAGCGTGGGCGCTTTTCAGGAGATTCCTGACGTTACTAACTACAGCCCGCAGCTTGTAAGTGACGTCCATGATTCATTGTGCCTTGATTCAGCAATCGCAATCGTTGTTGTAACAGAGACTCCCATGAGCGTCAAATTAAAGTAACATTTTGTTTCCAGGATGTCAACTTCTGGGGTGCAGTTCAGTCCACTTTTGCTGCTCTGCCCCATCTTAAAAGGACCCGAGGGAGGATCGTGGTCACCGCCTCCGCAACCGGATGGAACCCTGTTCCGCGAATGGTTTTCTATAATGTAACCACCTAACTTGGTTTATTTCATCATTTAAGTGAAGGAATCGGTTACGATGAGTCGAGTCGTTGGTACTACTACTCATGTTTGTTTCTGTTTTAGGCCGCCAATGCCGCACTGATTAACTTCTTCGAGACCCTACGGTCGGAGCTTGGTAGTGAAGTTGGCATCACAATAGTGACGCCTGGGTGGATCGAGTCCGAGATGTCCAAAGGCAAGTTTCTCAAGGAGCACGGCGGCGTGGAGGTTGATCAAGAATATCGAGATGTGAGGACACTTACCACCGTTCACACTTTTCTACGTTTTGGCTAAATTTCTGTTACAACAAGCAAACAGTTTTAACATAAAAATTTATTGTGATCATCTGCCATCTGGAGTTATGGGCACAAGAAGATATGGAAAATAGTTATCAAATTAATTAAGTTGTCATGTAATACTTGCACCAAGTTCAATGGCATCTATATATTATCTGACCATGTGGCCCTTTGCTTATTTTCTAGGCCCAAATCGGTCTCTTCCCGGTGGAGTACGCGAAGAACTGCGCGAGGGCCATGGTGCAGGCAGCTCGCCAAGGTGACCGTTACCTCACCGTGCCGTCATGGTTCGGAACAATGTACCTGTGGAGGGTGTTTGCGCCGGAGGTCGTCGAGTTCTGCTACCGCCTCCTGTATATGCACGGCCATGGCGGTGGCGACCAGACCGACGCGCCGAGCAAGACGATGGCCCAGGGTGGCGGGAAGCAGATGCTGTACCCCTCCTCGCTGCGCTCTTCGGACGTCAAAAACGACTAGAAACTTACTATAGTTCGCATCCTTTGATCGAGGACGTGGATCCTGGTGTGCAGGCTAGTTTGTTCTCTACTAAGCTTTAGGTGTGGATGCTACTGCTGGTTAGCTAGTTTGTAATCCCGAATAAGCTGTGTTCTGTGTTTTGTAATATTAGTGTTGTGTTGTGTGCTTGTAATATTAGTTCTGTGTTTGAGACTGCATGTCGATCGACTCGTTGGTGTCTCTGGAATAATGCTTTGCACTACTTTCCCTTTCTCCTTGGAACTTCTTATATCAACTTGTTAATTCATTACTACTCCCTCTGTTCCTAAATATTTGTCTTTCTAGACATTTTAAATGATTTACCACATATGGATGTATGTAGATATATTTTAGAGTGTAGATTCACTCATTTTGCTCCTAGTCACTTGTTGAAATGTTTATAAAGACAAATATTTAAGATCGGAGGAAGTAGGACCTAGCGGTAGCGCGGGTCGTAGGCCTGGTAGTAGCGTGGCCGCGCTGTTACAACTAACTGTGCTACTACTACGATTGTTACAACTAACTTGTAACAGCGCGGCCACTACGGCGTTACGACTAACTTCGACTAACTTTTACTACTGCTGCGGGGTTACAACTAACTTGGCCGCGCTACTATTACGACATTACAACTATTCCTTCCGTTCATTTTTATAAGACGTTTCAGACAGCAGCAGGCATTTTTATAAGACGTTTCAGACAGCAGCAGATATTGAACTGTTTTGACTGCTGTCTAAAATGGCTACGGCGTCTTGTAAAAGTAAACAGAGGGAGTAACTTTTAGCAGTAGCGTGTGCTGGCCCGTGCTATTTGATAACAGTAGCGCGTTTTATGAAACCGATGATAAGCCTAATAGCGCGTTTTATGAAACCGATGATAGGCCTAATAGCGCGTTTTATGAAACCGATGATAGGCCTGGCAGTAGCGCGGCCGCGCTACCGCTACAGCGTTATAACTAACTTTTAGCAGTAGCGCGTGTTGGCCCGCGGTATCTGGTAGCAGTAGTCGTTTTATGAAACCGTGTTGCTGCTAATTAGCAGCAGCGCCTTAATTTAAAGCTCGCTACTGCTAAGTGCTCGTTGCTGCTAAAAACGTATCCCGCGCTACTGTTATTAGTAGTTTTTGAAAAAAAATTGCTGCATATTTTCTTTGTATTTGTACAGGTTTTATACAACAGTCTCTAGCATATCATGCACATACAAATCTAATCATATCATACACATACACATAGTCTCATCAAATCATGTCATCATCATAATCATCATCCAACACAAATGATGTCTCTCGTCATCATTTCGAAATAGCGATACAAGTTATGACATGTATCGAATACTTGCAACTACATCGTCATCCATCTAAACAATGATATAGAAGAGAAGAGCTATCACTATAAGTGAGAGCGGAACTAGGCAGTACATGAGGCGGCGGTTCTGATTCCTCTCTCGCGCTAGCGTGAACCTCAAGTAACTAGCTTCTGCTTCTTCTCTGCTATCGAACCCTTTATGGATGGCACCCGAGAACCGCTCCACTTGAGCCTGACACTCGGGCCACTCGTCGTACACTCCCGGAACCTCCCTATGTACACGATACAACACTTCTTCGCTATCAAGGATCTATGTACCTGCTAGCGATGCATCTTCGTCAAGGGAATCAACAAAAATATGCAATATAATATACTTGAGCAACACAAAAAGAAACGGTTTTAGCAAATAGATGCAACATATAGTAAACATAATTAATCAACGCAGGTTCATCGTACCCAAACTAATTAACTAGAGGTACGCAGGTCATCGTACCCAAACTAACAAACTAGCGTTACGCAAGTTCGGCAGGGACCGTTGACATCACAAAGTTTCATCCCTACAAAAAGTATAATTAAGTTCAACCGACACATCATCATCGGTATCGTCAATCATGGGAAGTTCCATCCATCTAGATCATCGAGGATGCACCCTAGCTTCTTAAACGGTGTCAGGTCCTGACGTTGTAGGCCTATGCGAGTTCGAACGTCAGCTCGCGATATAGGGCCGTGGTGGAACATCCTCTTCTCTTCGACGACTTCTTTCATGATGATCATTGCAATGTCCCTCTGGATGTGAAAGAAGTCATTTCTGAGTTTATAATCAGGTTCTTCTCCTAGGGATTCTGCCCATTTGCGGATATGATCATCGTTTCTGTTTGTCATGCGCAGCTGTTGGTGATCCCTTCTGAAGTCCATCATGAGATGGAGGAGGTGTCGGTGTCAAAACCGGCCGATCTCGGGTTGGGGGTGTTTACCCAGGTTCAGGCCCTCTTGATGGAGGTAATGTTGGGAATCGTAGCATAATTTAAAATTTTCCTACGCTCACCAAGATGCATCTATGGAGTCTACTAGCAACGAGGGGAAGGGAGTGCATCTACATACCCTTGTAGATCGCGAGCGGAAGCGTTCCAATGAACGTGGATGACGGAGTCGTACTCGCCGTGATCCAAATCACCGATGACCGAGTGCCGAACGTACGGCACCTCCGCGTTCAACACACGTACGGTGCAGCGACGTCTCCTCCTTCTTGATCCAGCAAGGGGGGAGGAGAGGTTGATGGAGATCCAACAGCACGACGGCGTGGTGGTGGATGTAGCGGCTCTCCGGCAGGGCTTCGCAAGCTTCTGCGAGAGAGAGAGAGAGGTGTTGCATGGGAGGAGGGAGGCGCCCAAGGCTTAGATGTTGCTGCCCTCCCTTCCCCCCACTATATATAGGGCCAAGGGAGAGGGGGGCGCAGCCTTGCCCCTTCCTCCAAGGAAGGGTGCGGCCAGGGGGGAGTCCTTCCCCCCCAAGGCACCTCGGAGGTGCCTTCCCCCTTTAGGACTCTCCCTTTTTTCTTATCTCTTGCGCATGGGCCTCTTGGGGCTGGTGCCCTTGGCCCATATAGGCCAAGGCGCACCCCTTACAGCCCATGTGGCCCCCCGGGTCTGGTGGTCCCCCTTGGTGGACCCCCGGACCCCTTTCGGCACTCCCGGTACAATACCGATAAAGCGCGAAACTTTTCCGGCGACCAAAATAAGACTTCCCATATATAAATCTTTACCTCCGGACCATTCCGGAACCTCTCGTGACGTCCGGGATCTCATCCGGGACTCCGAACAACTTTCGGGTTTCCGCATACATATATCTCTACAACCCTAGCGTCACCGGACCTTAAGTGTGTAGACCCTACGGGTTCGGGAGACATGCAGACATGACCGAGACGCCTCTCCGGTCAATAACCAACAGCGGGATCTGGATACCCATGTTGGCTCCCACATGCTCCACGATGATCTCATCGGATGAACCACGGTGTCGAGGATTCAATCAATCCGTATGCAATTCCCTTTGTCAATCGGTATGTTACTTGCCCGAGATTCGATCGTCGGTATCCCAATACCTTGTTCAATCTCGTTACCGGCAAGTCTCTTTACTCGTACCGCAATGCATGATCCCGTGACTAACGCCTTAGTCACATTGAGCTCATTATGATGATGCATTACCGAGTGGGCCCAGAGATACCTCTCCGTCACACGGAGTGACAAATCCCAGTCTCGATCCGTGCCAACCCAACAGACACTTTCGGAGATACCCGTAATGCACCTTTATAGTCACCCAGTTACGTTGTGACGTTTGGCACACCCAAAGCACTCCTACGGTATCCGGGAGTTGCACGATCTCATGGTCTAAGGAAAAGATACTTGACATTGGAAAAGCTCTAGCAAACGAAACTACACGATCTTTTATGCTATGCTTAAGTTGGGTCTTGTCCATCACATCATTCTCCTAATGATGTGATCCCGTTATCAATGACATCCAATGTCCATAGTCAGGAAACCATGACTATCTGTTGATCAACGAGCTAGTCAACTAGAGGCTTACTAGGGACAGGTTGTGGTCTATGTATTCACACATGTATTACGATTTCCGGACAATACAATTATAGCATGAATAATAGACAATTACCATGAACAAAGAAATATAATAATAACCATTTATTATTGCCTCTAGGGCATATTTCCAACAGGTAATACCCTACTTCCTGCTTGATTGACTTTGATGCGTATAGGGGTTACAAGAGTTGATCTACCTCAAGATCGTAATGGATAAACCCTAGATGTCTAGCCTATGTAATTTCTGATAGCCTCTACGGACTAAACCCTCTGGTTTATATAGACACCGGAGGGGGCTAGGGTTGTACAGAGTCGGTTTACAGAGGAAAGAAACTACACATCCGGACGCCAATCTTGCCATCCACGCAAAGGAGAGTCCCATTCAGACACGGGGAAAGGTCTTCTGCCTTGTACCTTCACGGCCCATCAGTCCATCCCATGTCACATAGCCTGGACGCCCGAGGACCCCTTAATCCAGGACTCCCTCAGTAGCCCCTGAACCAGTCTTCAATGGCGATGTATTCAGCACGCGTATTGTCTTCGGCATTGCAAGGCGGGTTCCTCCTCCTCGGCATACTTCAAAGCAGTCTTCTGAATAAGAGAACTGTATCCAGCTCTGTATAACGGTCACAACCCCCAACCACAAGGGCACGATACTTAATCAAAATAAGTTCTGTCTACTAACAACCTTTCCGGCGAAACGTTACGTCTAGCCTCTTTATCATTTCGAACCGTTTTTTCGCCTCCCGCTTCGCGTTTCGAGGCGCGGCCTTTATTGATACGTCTTGTCAAAACAGATATCACGTCTGCTTATTGTGGGATCCTCATCAATACGGGTTCGGGTAATCCAATCGTGCCGTTCGCACAACCCCTTGGGAACAGGCGAGTTTTAAGGCTTGTGGGGAGGGGGGGCTTGATATTCACTTCCTATATAAGCGGATAAAGATCCATCTTTTTACCCCACGCCTTCTTCCTTCTTCTGCCTTCCCATCCTCGAGCTCCAGTGCCCAAGCCTCGATTCTTCCCACTGCCACCAACCTCTCCGGCCATGTCCGGATCCGGCTCTTAGGGCAAGTGGGTGGCCTCATCCGTCACGGAGAAGGACGTCAAGGAGCTCCGGGAGGCGGGGTACCTGACTGCGGAAATTACGCACAGGCTTCCCGCCAAAAAGCAAATCATCCCCACTCCGGAGCCCGACGAGAGGGTTGTGTTCATCCCTCACCTCCTCCGCGGGTTAGGGTTTCCCCTCCACCCCTTCGTCAGCGGCCTGATGTTCTACTACAGGCTAGATTTCCATGATCTAGCCCCGAATTCATTCCTCCACATCTCGGCGTTCATCGTCGTATGCGAGGCATTACTCCGTATCCCCCCACACTTTGGCCTATGGCTAAAAGTCTTCAATGTGAAGCCGAAGGTGGTCGACGGCAGCATGCGGACTGCGGCGGCGCCATGGTGAGCAAGCTCCCCAACACCACTTGGCCCCAAGGGGCCTTCGTGGAGACCGTAAAGGTGTGGCAGCAGGAGTGGTTCTACATCACCGAACCCCGTGACACCAAATGGGCGGCTGCTCCTGAGTTCAGATCCGGGCCCCCTATGCGGCTCGTGTCGTGGACCAACAAGGGTGTGGACTGGGGGTCGACCGATGAAGTGATGATGTTGCAAAAGCGCATCAAGAATATGATAAACAAGAACACCAGTCTCACTGACGTGATTCAGGTGATGATCTTCCATCGGATCCTTCCATGCCAACGCCGGCCTCTCCGTATGTGGGAGTTAATCCGGAGGGTCCCCGGACCCTGCAGCGCTTCTTCAGCACAACGCACGAAGAGATCTGGAAGCTGCTCTTCAAGGCCCAGAAGACGTGGCCGGAGAAGACCGAAGACATCGGTCTCGACAGCGCGAATCCGGCTACTACAGTAAGTATTTTACTTCCGAACACAAGTTCGGTCCATAAGTCAAAGGGTGTACTGAGATTTCCATTCCTCATTCAGGGCTGGACAGCGAAGGCAGAACGGATCAGGTGTCCGGCGCCACTACCCTAAAACCCAGCCACTCCTCTGCTAACGAGGATGCTGGTTCCGGCGTCGTATCAGGCGTCGGAGAAGAAGGGCAAGGAGGCCAAGGGCGGCCTCCGCCGTAAAGGTACTTCGAACGCAATGTCCGGAGAAACCGAAGCCCACTCCTCCCACGAGGGAGATGAAGACGAAGATGAGGAGGAGGCGGAAAGCGAATCTCCCCTCAAAGGGAAGAAAAAGAAGAGGGCAGCCTCCACAGACCCAGAGGAGGGGGCATCCAAGAGGGAGAAGATAACCTTCTCGGACGGTTCTGATACAGATGCCGAACATACCCCCAAGAGGCGCCCCAAGTGTTGGGGAACGTAGCAGAAATTCAAAATTTTCTACGCATCACCAAGATCAATCTATGGAGTAATCTAGCAAAGAGGGGAAGGGGAGTGCATCTACATACCCTTGTAGATCGCGATGCGGAAGCGTTGCAAGAACGCGGATGAGGGAGTCGTACTCGTAGCGATTCAGATCGCGGTTGATTCCGATATGAGCACCGAAGAACGGTGCCTCCGCGTTCAACACACGTGCAGCCCGGTGACGTCTCCCACGCCTTGATCCAGCAAGGAGAGAGGGAGAGGTTGGGGAAGACTCCGTCCAGCAGCAGCACGATGGCGTGGTGGTGGTGGAGGAGTGTGGCAATCCTGCAGGGCTTCGCCAAGCACCGCGGGAGAGGAGGAGGAAGAGGGGTAGGGCTGCGCCATGAGGGAGATGTGTTCTCATGTGTATGGCAGCCGCAAAACCCCAATATATATAGGGGAGGGGGAGGGCTGCGCCCCCATCTAGGGTTCCCCCCCCAAGGGGTGCGGCCAGCCCTAGATGGGGCTTGGGGGGGCGGCCAAGGGGGGAGAGAGGGGGGCGCCCCACTAGATGGGCCTTAGGCCCATCTAAGCCTAGGGTTTCCCCCTTCCCCCCTTTCCTGCGCCCTGGGCCTCTTGTGGGGGGCGCACCAGCCCACCTGGGGCTGGTCCCCTCCCACACTTGGCCCACGCAGCCCTCTGGTGCCGGTGGCTCCACCTGGTGGACCCCCGGGACCCTCCCGGTGGTCCCGGTACATTACCGATAGCACCCGAAACTTTTCCGGTGACCAAAACAAGACTTCCCATATATAAATCTTTACCTCCGGACCATTCCGGAACTCCTCGTGACGTCCGGGATCTCATCCGCGACTCCGAACAACATTCGGTAACCACATACAAACTTCCTTTATAACCCTAGCGTCATCGAACCTTAAGTGTGTAGACCCTACGGGTTCGGGAACCATGCAGACATGACCGAGACGTTCTCCGGCCAATAACCAACAGCGGGATCTGGATACCCATGTTGGCTCCCACATGTTCCACGATGATCTCATCGGATGAACCACGATGTCGGGGATTCAATCAATCCCGTATACAATTCCCTTTGTCTATCGGTATGCTACTTGCCCGAGATTCGATCGTTGGTATCCCGATACCTTGTTCGATCTCGTTACCGGAAAGTCTCTTTACTCGTTCCGTAACTCACATCATCCCGTGATCAACTCCTTGGTCACACTGTGCACATTATGATGATGTCCTACCGAGTGGGCCCAGAGATACCTCTCCGTTTACACGGAGTGACAAATCCCAGTCTCGATTCGTGCCAACCCAACAGACACTTTCGGAGATACCTGTAGTGCACCTTTATAGCCACCCAGTTACGTTGTGACGTTTGGTACACCCAAAGCATTCCTACGGTATCCGGGAGTTGCACAATCTCATGGTCTAAGGAAATGATACTTGACATTAGAAAAGCTCTTAGCAAACGAACTACACGATCTTGTGCTAGGCTTATGATTGGGTCTTGTCCATCACATCATTCTCCTAATGATGTGATCCCGTTATCAACGACATCCAATGTCCATGGTCAGGAAACCGTAACCATCTATTGATCAATGAGCTAGTCAACTAGAGGCTTACTAGGGACATGGTGTTGTCTATGTATCCACACATGTATCTGAGTTTCCTATGGATAATAAACGATTATCATGAACAAGGAAATATAATAATAACCTATTTATTATTGCCTCTAGGGCATATTTCCAACAGTCTCCCACTTGCACTAGAGTCAATAATCTAGTCCACATCACCATGTGATTAACACTCATAGGTCACATCACCATGTGACCAACATCCAAAGAGTTTACTAGAGTCAACAATCTAGTTCACATCACTATGTGATTAACACTCAATGAGTTCTGGTTTGATCATGTTATGCTTGTGAGAGAGGTTATTAGTCAACGGGTCTGAACCTTTCAGATCCGTGTGTGCTTTACGAATATCTATGTCATCTTGTGGATGCTACCGCACGCTACTTGGAGCCATTTCAAATAATTGCTCTACTATACGAATCCGGTTTACTACTTAGAGTCATCCGGATTAGTGTCAAAGTTCGCATCGACGTAACCCTTTATGACGAACTCCTTTTCACCTCCACAATCGAGAAAATCCTTAGTCCACTAGATACTAAGGATAAGTTCGACCGCTGTCATGTGATCCATTCCCGGATCACTATTGTACCCCTTGACCAACTCATGGCAAGGCACACTTCATGTGCGGTACACAGCATAGCATACTGTAGAGCCTACGTCTGAAGCATAGGGGACGACCTTCGTCCTTTCTCTCTCTTCTGCTGTGGTCAGGTCTTGAGTCTTACTCAATACTCACACCTTGTAACACAGCCAAGAACTCCTTCTTTGCTGATCTATTTTGAACTCTTTCAAAATCATGTCAAGGTGTGCGTTCTTTGAAAGTATCATCGGGCGTCTTGATCCATCTCTATAGATCTTGATGCCCAATATGTAAGCAGCTTTTATCCAGGTCTTCCTTTGAAAAACTCCTTTCAAACAACCCTTTATGTTTTCCAGAAATTTTACATCATTTCGGATCAACAATATGTCATTCACATATACTTATCAGAAATGTTGTAGTGCTCCCACTCACTTTATTGTAAATACAAGTTTCTAACAAACTTTGTATAAACCCAAAAACTTTGATCACTCCATCAAAGCGTATATTCTGACTCCGAGATGATTGCTCTAGTCCATGGAAGGATCGCTAGAGCTAGCATACCTTTTAGCATCCTTAGGATCGACAAAACCTTTCTGATTGTATCACATACAACCTTTCCTTACGAAAACTGGTAAGGAAACTTGTTTTGACATCCATCTGCCATATTTCATAAATGCAGCTAATGCTAACATGATTCCGACGGACTTAAGCATCGTTACGGATGAGAAAATCTCATCGTAGTCAACTCCTTGAACTTGTGGAAATACTCTTTGCCACAAGTCGAGCTTCATAGACGGTAACATTACCGTCCACGTCCGTCTTCTTCTCAAAGATCCATTTATCTCGGATTTCATGGCTTCTAACCATTTGTCGGAATATGGGCCCACCATCGCTTCTCCATAGCTCGTAGGTTCATTGTTGTCTAACAACATGATATCTAAGACAGGATTACCGTACCACTCAGGAGTAGTACATATTCTTGTTGACCTACGAGGTTTGGTAGTGACTTGATCCGAAGTTTCATGATCACTATCATGAGCTTCCACTTCAATTGGTGTAGGTGCCACAGGAACAACTTCTTGTGCCCTGCTACACACTAGTTGAAGTGATGGTTCAATAACCTTATCAAGTCTCCACCATCCTCCCACCCAATTCTTTCGAGAGAAACTTTTCCTCGAGAAAGGACTCGTTTCTAGAAGCAATTAGTTTTGCTTCCAGATCTAAAATAGGAGGTATACCCAACTGTTTTGGGTATTCTATGAAGATGCATTTATCCGCTTTGGGTTCGAGCTTATCAGCCTGAAACTTTTTCACATAAGCGTCGCAGCCCCAAACTTTTAAGAAACGACAGCTTAGGTTTCTCTAAACCATAGTTCATACGGTGTCGTCTCAACGGAATTGCATGGTACCCTATTTAAAGTGAATGCGGTTGTCTCTAATGCCTAACCCATAAACGATAGTGGTAAAGAGACGTCATGGTATGCACCATATCCAATAGGGTGCAGTTATGATGTTCGGACACACCATCACATTGTGGTGTTCCAGGCGGTATTAATTGTGAAACACTTTCCACAATGTCTTAATTGTGTGCCAAACTCGTAACTCAGATATCTCTATGATCATATCATAGACATTTTATCCTCTTGTCACGACGATCTTCAACTTCATTCTGAAATTACTTGAAGCTTTCAATAATTCAGACTTGTGTTTCATCAAGTAAATACACTCAGCATCTACTCAAATCATCTGTGAAGTAAGAACATAACGATATCCACTGCGTGCCTCAGCACTCATTGGACTGCACACATCAAATGTATTACTTCCAACAAGTTGCTCTCTTGTTCCATCTTACTGAAAACGAGGCCTTTCAGTCATCTTGCCCATGTGGTATGATTTGCATGTCTCAAGTGATTCAAAATCAAGTGAGTCCAAACGATCCATCTGCATGGAGTTTCTTCATGCATATATTCCAATAGACATGGTTCGCATGTCTCAATCTTTTCAAAAACGACTGAGTCCAAAGATCCATCTACATGGAGCTTCTTCATGCGTTTTATCCCAATATGACTCAAATAGCAGTGCCACAAGTATGTGGTACTATCATTACTTCTGGCATGAACATGTGTATCACTATGATCGAGATTCAATAAACCATTTATTTTAGGTGCAAGACCATTGAAGGTATTATTCAAGTAAAAAGAGTAACCATTATTCTCCTTAAATGAATAACCGTATTGCGATAAACATCATCCAATCATGTTTATGCTCAACGCAAACACCAATCTCGATGGTAGAGGGAGCATGCGATGCTTCATCACATCAACCTTGGAAACACTTCCAACACATATCGTCATCTCACCCTTAGCTAGTCTCCGTTTAGACCGCAACTTTTATTTCAAGTTACTAACACTTAGCAACCGAACCGGTATCTAATACCCTGGTGCTGCTAGGAGTACTAGTAAAGTACACATTCATATAACGTATATCCAATATACTTTTGTCGACCTTGCCTGCCTTCTCATCTACCAAGTATCTAGGGTAGTACTGCTTCAGTGACCGTTCCCCTCATTACAGAAGCACTTAGTCTCGGGTTTGGGTTCAACCTTGGGATTCTTTACTAGAGCAGCAAATGATTTGCTGTTTCATGAAGTATCCCTTTTGCCCTTGCCCTTCTAGAAACTAGTGGTTTTACTAACCATCAACAATTGATGCTCCTTCTTGATTTCTACTTTCGCGGTGTCAAACATCGCGAGTTGCTCAAGGATCATCATGTCTATCCCTGATATGTTATAGTTCATCACAAAGCTCTAATAGCTTGGTGGCAGTGACTATGGAGAACCATCACTATCTCATCTGGAAGTTTAACTCCCACTCGATTCAAGCGATTGCAGTACTCAGACAATCTGAGCACATGCTCAACGATTGAGCTTTTCTCCCTTAGTTTGCAGGCTTAAGAAACTTGTCAGAGGTCTCATACCTCTTGACGTGGGCACTAGTCTGAAATCCCAATTTCAGTCTTTGGAACATCTCATATGTTCTGCGACGTTTCAAAACGTCTTTGGTGCCACAATTCTAAACCGTTAGCATTACGCACTGAACTATCACATAGTCATCAAAACGTGTATGTCAGATGTTTCGCAACATCTACAAACGACGCTCGAGGTTTAGCACACCGAGCGGTGCATTAAGGACATAAGCCTTCTGTGCAGCAATGAGGACAATCCTCAGTTTACGGACCCAGTCCGCATAATTGCTACTACCAACTTTCAACTAATTTTTTTCTCTAGGAACATATCTTAAACAGTAGAACTAAGCGCAAGCTATGACATAATTTGCAAAGACCTTTTGACTATGTTCATGATAATTGAGTTCATCTGATTAATGAACTCCCACTCAGATAGACATCCCTCTAGTCATCTAAGTGATTCATGATCCGAGTCAAACTAGGCCGTGTCCGATCATCACGTGAGACGGACTAGTCATCATCGGTGAACATCTCCATGTTGATCGTATCTGCTATACGACTCATGTTCGACCTTTCGGTCTCTTGTGTTCCGAGGCCATGTCTGTACATGCTAGGCTCGTCAAGTCAACCTAAGTGTTTCGCATGTGTTCCGAGGCCATGTCTGTACATGCTAGGCTCGTCAAGTCAACCTAAGTGTTTCGCATGTGTTCCGAGGCCATGTCTGTACATGCTAGGCTCGTCAACACCCGTTGTATTCGAACGTTAGAATCTATCACACCCGATCATCACGTGGTGCTTCGAAACAACGAACCTTCGCAACGGTGCACAGTTAGGGGGAACACGTCTCTTGAAATTTTAGTGAGGGATCATCTTATTTATGCTACCGCCGTTCTAAGCAAATAAGATGCATAACATGATAAACATCACATGCAATCAAATAGTGACATGATATGGCGAATATCATTTTGCTCCTTTGATCTCCATCTTCGGGGCACCATGATCATCTTTGTCACCGGCATGACACCATGATCTCCATCATCATGATCTCCATCATTGTGTCTTCATGAAGTTGTCACGCCAACGATTACTTCTACTTCTATGGCTAATGCGCTTAGCAATAAAGTAAAGTAATTTACATGGCGTTATTCAATGACACGCAGGTCATACAAAAATAAAGACAACTCCTATGGCTCCTGCCGGTTGTCATACTCATCGACATGCAAGTCGTGATTCCTATTACAAGAATATGATCAATCTCATACATCACATATATCATTCATCACATCTTCTGGCCATATCACATCACATAGCACATGCTGCAAAAACAAGTTAGACGTCCTCTAATTGTTGTTGCAAGTTTTTACGTGGCTTGTATAGGTTTCTAGCAAGAACGTTTCTTACCTACGTAAAACCACAACGTGATATGCCAATTTCTATTTACCCTTCATAAGGACCCTTTTCATCGAATCCGTTCCGACTAAAGTGGGAGAGACAGACACCCGCTAGCCACCTTATGCAACTAGTGCATGTCAGTCGGTGGAACCTGTCTCACGTAAGCGTACGTGTAAGGTCGGTCCGGGCCGCTTCATCCCACAATGCCGCCGAAACAAGATAAGACTAGTAGCGGCAAGAAGAATTGGCAATATCTACGCCCACAACTGCTTTGTGTTCTACTCGTGCATAGAAACTACGCATAGACCTAGCTCATGATGCCACTGTTGGGGAACGTAGCAGAAATTCAAAATTTTCTACGCATCACCAAGATCAATCTATGGAGTAATCTAGCAACGAGGGGAAGGGGAGTGCATCTACATACCCTTGTAGATCACGATGCGGAAGCATTGCAAGAACGCGGATGAGGGAGTCGTACTCGTAGCGATTTAGATCGCGGTTGATTCCCATCTGAGCACCGAAGAATGGTGCCTCCGCGTTCAACACACGTGCAGCCCGGTGACGTCTCCCACGCCTTGATCCAGCAAGGAGAGAGGGAGAGGTTGGGGAAGACTCCGTCCAGCAGCAGCACGATGGCGTGGTGGTGGTGGAGGAGCGTGGCAATCCTGCAGGGCTTCGCCAAGCACCGCGGGAGAGGAGGAGGAAGAGGGGTAGGGCTGCGCCATGAGGGAGATGTGTTCTCATGTGTATGGCAGCCCCAAAACCCCAATATATATAGGGGAGGGGGAGGGCTGCGCCCCCATCTAGGGTTCCCCCCCCCAAGGGATGCGGCCAGCCCTAGATGGGGCTTGGGGGGCGGCCAAGGGGGGGAGAGAGGGGGGCGCCCCACTAGATGGGCCTTAGGCCCATCTGAGCCTAGGGTTTCCCCCTTCCCCCCTTTCCTGCGCCCTGGGCCTCTTGTGGGGGGGCGCACCAGCCCACCTGGGGCTGGTCCCCTCCCACACTTGGCCCACGCAGCCCTCTGGTGCCGGTGGCCCCACCTGGTGGACCCCCGGGACCCTCCCGGTGGTTCCGGTACATTACCGATAGCACCCGAAACCTTTCCGGTGACCAAAACAGGACTTCCCATATATAAATCTTTACCTCCGGAACTCCTCGTGACGTCCGGGATCTCATCCGCGACTCCGAACAACATTCGGTAACCACATAAAAACTTCCTTTATAACCCTAGCGTCATTGAACCTTAAGTGTGTAGACCCTACGGGTTCGGGAACCATGCAGACATGACCGAGACGTTCTCCGGCCAATAACCAACAGCGGGATCTGGATACCCATGTTGGCTCCCACATGTTCCACGATGATCTCATCGGATGAACCACGATGTCGGGGATTCAATCAATCCCGTATACAATTCCCTTTGTCTATCGGTATGCTACTTGCCCGAGATTCGATCGTCGGTATCCCGATACCTTGTTCAATCTCGTTACCGGCAAGTCTCTTTACTCGTTCCGTAACTCACATCATCCCGTGATCAACTCCTTGGTCACACTGTGCACATTATGATGATGTCCTACCGAGTGGGCCCAGAGATACCTCTCCGTTTACACGGAGTGACAAATCCCAGTCTCGATTCGTGCCAACCCAACAGACACGTTCGGAGATACCTGTAGTGCACCTTTATAGCCACCCAGTTACATTGTGACGTTTGGTACACCCAAAGCATTCCTACGGTATCCGGGAGTTGCACAATCTCATGGTCTAAGGAAATGATACTTGACATTAGAAAAGCTCTTAGCAAACGAACTACACGATCTTGTGCTAGTCTTAGGATTGGGTCTTGTCCATCACATCATTCTCCTAATGATGTGATCCCGTTATCAACGACATCCAATGTCCATGGTCAGGAAACCGTAACCATCTATTGATCAACGAGCTAGTCAACTAGAGGCTTACTAGGGACATGGTGTTGTCTATGTATCCACACATGTATCTGAGTTTCCTTTCAATACAATTCTAGCATGGATAATAAACGATTATCATGAACAAGGAAATATAATAATAACCTATTTATTATTGCCTCTAGGGCATATTTCCAACACCAGGGCCAAGCCCCTGGCCGAATCGTAAGTACCAAAGGATACCAAGTATTCAGCCTTCCATGCTTTTAATATAACACGTTATGCTGTGTGTCTCAGTCCGGGTCGTGACCTCCCCCAACCATCGCTGCCTGAGGGGAACTCTCTGGCATCAGGGATGGTGGAGAGCGAGACGCCTTCGCCAGCCTCTCCACCGACTAACGCGGATGACGCCGAGGTGTTGTCCCGAAGGGCCTCTGCAGGCCATGGAAAGGTGCGGGAGGCCGCCAAGACGGCGCCAGAGGGTGATGCCTTGGCTGCCGAGAACATGAGGGTACAACCCCCATGGAGACTGACGACGGGGGCCTTGACCAGTCCGGCCCCCAGCCGAACACGATTCCGGAGACCCATGTGGTTCCGGAATCGAGAGAGCAACCCCCTTCAATGGAGGGGGGAGCGCCAACTCCGGCGGCGACCTCCATCAGTCCGGAGGCGCCGAATACACTGGTGGAAGCACTACGACGTGCTGCCATCATGGAGGAGCCCCGCGCCCTAATGGGTGCGGTGGTTGAGAAGGTTCAGTCCGCCAAGAGCGGGCTGAACGAAGCCTTCACTAGCCTGCTAACAGGCTTCGAGGTATGCGACGTAATATTCTTGGCCGCTTTTATGAAAAAATAAGCCTGTGTATAGATAGTAGCCCCTGAGACTCTGTTTGGTTCTGAAAAAGGGCCGAACAGAGGATCAAGTAACAATCATAGGTGACGTACTTTGCTATTTGCTAACAGGCTTCCCTGTCGGCGGCAACTGCCCAGGCTGCTGAAGTTTCCGAACTCAATCGGAAGCGGAAGCTGGCTGATGATGAGATCGACCGCATTAACAAGAAGTACGATGAGGCACAAGGTGTGTGTTTTTTAATATCTCTTACAAGCCTAAATTGAAATGCAAACTCAGAGTTTAAGCTCATGTGCTGCTATGTGTATGATTGTAGGCAGCGCAACCGAGGTCGAGACCCTCAAGAGTGAACTTGCCGAAGCCAAGAAGGAGGCGAAGGCGAGCAAAGCGGCCGCAGACAAAGTGGCTGCGGATTTAAAGTCTGAACAGGTCGCCCGCCACCAGTACAAGGAGAAGGTGACCGAGGTGGAGAAAGAGCTCAAGGACGCCGCCGGCAAGTGCGAGTCCATGGAGGAGAAGAATAAGGCCCAGGCAGCCGAACTCGCCAAGGCCCTCCAAGAGGCCAAGGAGGCGCGGACCGAGTCCCGGGCAGCTCGTGAGGAAATCTGGCAGTCTGAACAGATAGCGGCTGGTAAGCCCTTTCTTTTGCAGACTATATTTGGCGGTTAAAGATATGCCTTGCTCACTCAACTGTGGAGTTCTTCAGACGCATTTGCGGATCTTCCGAAGAGTGCCGCCAACGCCGCGGAGTTCTTCCGGGCCCAGGAGGGGCACACGACGGAGAAGCTCTTCTGGTCACAGTTCGCGGCGCAGGAGCGTCCGACGCTGTTGAACAACCAGATGATGCAATGGGCGGAGCCGCATAGGATGTCCGGACTGGCTACGAAGGACGTAATAGTCCGGTTGTGGCCAACCGAACCCATTCCTAGTAGCTACTTCGGCTTGGTGAGGTGACTTGCCGACGTGCTACCCTGAATTGAAGCTGTCAAGCGTTCGGCGTGCATCGAAGGTGCGCGATGGCCTTTGCCCGTGTCAAGATGCACTGGGAAAAAATGAAGGCCGCCGTCGTGGAGATCGAGGGCCCACCCGAAGGCAAGGACCACCGCAAGCCGGAGCGGTATTTTGAAGATGTCCTGGAGGGTGCCCGATTAATAGAGGATCAATGCTCCAAGGATACCATATTTGAGTGAATGTATCCAAGTTGTCCAGACGTTGTATTATAAACCAAGGCTTTGTAATATATTTATGCCTTTATCTGGAACTACTTACCTCCTGTGGGGCCGTATTTTATTATTCTGAAAGTTTGCCGGTCGTCGGCTTCAGCCCCCTCATGGATACTACAGGGGTGTTCGGAATAACGCATGATCACCCTTGACCCAACGCCTTGGTCTGTAAAGGAGGTGACTACATAGCGAACCACGCAGTCAGATTATGCGGCTTTAGCACTTTCACTTAGCCATAGGAGTTTGACGATGGGATTAAGTACTAGCCCCTGGTGCGTATGTGGCTATCCGAACTGGGATGCCTTAAGCGTGTGACTGAATGGAAGCCACTCCTTCGTATAATACGGAATAAATTGCAAGAGATTTATATTAGGTCGTCGAATAGCTGACCAGCTCTTGCCGCACCATGACAGTCAGTTTTCGGCTTTCTCTAATGAGGTGTTTGACCGGACGAACCGGAAACACGATCGCAGTAGTTCTCCCTTTACTACCCTAGCCGAACGAGCGGAACGTAAGGTAGTAACCATAGGAGCCGGGCAACCCAACTATTGACCAAAGACATGCTTCGGAGCTAATGCATATAGTGCAATATTCGGGACGCCGAAGTGCACTCTGAGAGTGTTCGGACTTTTTTTTTGAAAGTATTGGTGGCCGAATAGAGCCCCTGGCATTATAAGCCATTGCGAAGTGTATATGCCAATCTGACGTGAAGAGGGAATACAGATTATGAAATAGACCAATACCAAATAGGGTTGGTAAAAACTGTTTCCATTATAGTCTGATTGATACGACAAAACGTGCTCTTACAGATAATGCTATAAGCATCAGGGCTATTTTACACACCGAGAGTTTTAGAACAAGGGAAAGCTGTATACAGGTCCTAACGAAGAGAAGGTGGTCGTGAAGATCCTTTGGACACCCTGCCGCACGTCTGCGCCACTTTTCGCCTTGGTGGAGGATCCTTTGAAAGGATCGACGATCGTGTATATAGAAGGGGCCTGGGAAAGGGCCCTTGTACCGTCGTAAAGTGATTTAGGTTTTAAAGAACCTGGAATATGATAGAGAAAATAAAAAGGAAGAAGGAGATTAAGGTCCGAATAGGGTGGAGCCATATTATGGACCTCGTCCGCAGAGTGCCTCCGTTGTCGCCCAGGGTATTTTGAGTGCGTAGTTATGCACACGCGGTACATATGCCGCGATTAGATGTGGCCGTGGACGGAGGCAAAACTGCTAGTCCAGCTCCGGATTGACCGGGCCTTCGTTCTACAGAGTAGACCGGACTCTTTTAATAGTGTCCAGAGGGGTGATGGCCGATGAAGTGTTCGGCTTGATAAGGCTGCTCTGTACCTTGGCCGCAAGGGCCGTGGTGTGCTCCTCAATATGGAGGGAGCGTTCCATGTTTCCATTGACTGTGATAACACCGCAGGGTCCAGGCATTTTGAGCTTTAAGTAAGCATAATGCGGGACTGCATTGAAGCGGGCGAAGGCAGTACGTCCGAGCAGTGCGTGATAACCACTGCGGAAGGGGACGATGTCGAAGATCAAGTCTTCGCTTTGGAAGTTGTCTGGCGAACCGAAGACTACTTCCAATGTTAATGAGCCCGTACAGCGGGCCTCGACGCCAGGTATCACTCCTTTAAAGGTGGTGTTACTAGGCTTGATTCTTGACGGGTCAATACCCATTTTGCGGACAGTGTCTTGATAGATAAAGTTGAGAATGCTGCCTTCGTCCATAAGGACTTGAGTGAGATGATAGCCGTCAACAATTGGATCGAGGACCTGGGCCGCCGAACCTCCATGACGGATACTGGTCGGGTGGTCCGTACGATCGAAGGTGATCAGACAAGCCGACCATGGGTTGAATTTAGGGGCAACATGCTCTACGGCGTAGATGTCCCTTAGTGCGCGCTTGCGGTCCCTTTTGGGGATATGTGTGACATATATCATGTTCACTGTTTTCACCTCAGGGGGAAATTTCTTTTGTCCCCCTGTGTTCGGTGGGCGAGGCTCTTCATCGTCCTCGCTTGGTGGCCCTTTCCCCTTATGTTCGGTATTTAATTTACCGGCATGTTTAAAGACCCAAGAATTTCTGTTGGAATGATTGGCAGGCTTGTCCGTGGTGCCATGAATCTGGCAAGACCGATCAGGTATTTTGTCCAAACTAGATGGACCATCTTTAATTCCTTTGAATGGCTTCTTCCGCTGACCGGATTTAGAGCCACTGAATCCGGCATTGACCGTCGTGTCTTCGGTATCTTCATTGTTGCTTCGACGCTTGTGTTTGTTGCGTCGTGGCCTACCATTGCCATCTCTGGCTTCGGAGGCGCCGGGGTAGCAGGTAATGTTGCTTCTACGAGCCAACCAGCTGTCTTCTCCTGCGCAAAAGCGGGTCATGAGTGCGGTAAGAGCTGCCATAGACTTCGGCTTTTCCTGACCGAGGTGTCGGGCGAGCCATTCGTCGTGGACGCTGTGTTTAAAGGCAGCGAGGGCTTCGGCGCCGGACAGTCGACGATTTGGTTCTTTTAATTAAGAACCTAGTCCAGAGTTTGCGGGCTGATTCACCGGGTTGCTGGACTATATGACTAAGGTCGTCGGCATCCGGAGGCCGGACATATGTGCCTTGGAAGTTGCCTCTAAAGGCATCCTCCAAGTCTTCCCAACTACCAATAGAGTTCTCTGGTAGGCTGTTTAACTAGTGCCGCGCTGGTCCTTTCAGTTTTAGGGGGAGGTATTTGATGGCGTGGAGATCGTCGCCGCGGGCCATGTGAATATGGAGAAGAAAATATTGGGTAGGGGGTCCTGAACTATGCGTCGGAGGGTCGAAGGTAACAGGAGACAGGGGACACGATGTTTACCCAGGTTCAGGCCCTCTTGATGGAGGTAATACCCTACTTCCTGCTTGATTGACTTTGATGAGTATAGGGGTAACAAGAGTTGATCTACCTCGAGATCGCAATGGCTAAACCCTAGATGTCTAGCCTATGTAATTTCTGATAGCCTCTACGGACTAAACCCTCCGGTTTATATAGACACCGGAGGGGGCTAGGGTTGTACAGAGTCGGTTTACAGAGGAAGGAAACTACACATCCGGACGCCAAACTTGCCATCCACGCAAAGCAGAGTCCCATCAGGACACGGGGAAAGGTCTTCTACCTTGTACCTTCACGGCCCATCAGTCCAGCCCATGTCACAGAGCCCGGACGCCCGAGGACCCCTTAATCCAGGACTCCCTCAGGAGGTAGAATCAATCGTTCTTGCTTGCTGTCGGTTGATGGATGCCGCAGAAACTAGTTTTATGCGAGAAAGTCGGCCTGCTCTTCCTTTGTTTCCTGATCTCGAGGTGGCCACCCCTCATGCTGAAGCCGTGGAGAGCATCATCCAGAATATCCATTATGTGG
Source organism: Triticum aestivum (assembly GCF_018294505.1). Classification (NCBI taxonomy): domain Eukaryota; kingdom Viridiplantae; phylum Streptophyta; class Magnoliopsida; order Poales; family Poaceae; genus Triticum; species Triticum aestivum. Next base: position 563,397,688 of record NC_057808.1, read on the forward strand.
GTGTGTCCTTCTTCTCGTAGTTTCTGGACGAGTCGGAATACACAGCGTGGGAGACTTGCGGGAAAAGAACAATAAGGACGGCGCGCTTGTTGCTGCGGGGAAAAAACACCTCAAATTATTCTCCATATGAGCGAGAAGGAATGATTGAAATGTACGAAAGGCTTGTCCGGCAATGACTTACATTTGATGATAAGGCGGGAGATGATAACCCACAAGTATAGGGGATCGCAACAGTTTTCGAGGGTAGAGTATTCAACCCAAATTTATAGATTCGACACAAGGGGAGCCAAAGAATATTTGAAGGTATTAGTAGCTGAGTTGTCAATTCAACCACACCTGGAGATTAATTGTCTGCAGCAAGTAATCAGTAGCAAAGTAATATGATAGTTTTGATAGTAGTAGTAGCAGCAATGGTAACAGTAACAGTGATAGCATTAATTTTGTAGCAAGTGTAACAGTGATGATAGCAGTAGTAACTTAGCAGAAACAATATAAGATAAATTCGTAGGCATTGGATCGGTGACTTGTTGGATGATATTCGTCATGTGATAGTTATAACCTAGGACGATACGACACTAGCTCCAATTCATCGATATAATGTAGGCATGTATTCCGTAAATAGTCATACGTGCTTATGGAAAGAACTTGCATGACATCTTTTGTCCTACCCTCCCGTGGCAGCGGGGTCCATATTGGAAACTAAGGGATATTAAGGCCTCCTTTTAATAGAGAACCGGAACAAAGCATTAACACATAGTGAATACATGAACTCCTCAAACTACGGTCATCACCGAGAGTGGGCCCGGTTGTTGTCACTCCGGGGTTGCCGGATCATAACACGTAGTAGGTGACTATAACTTGCAAGATCGGATCTAAAACATGGATATAATGATGATAACATAAACGGTTCAGATCTGAGTTCATGGCACCCGGTCCCAAAGTGACAAGCATTAAGCATAGCAAAGTCATAGCAACATCAATCTAAGAACATAGTGGATACTAGGGATCAAGCCCTAATAAAACTAACTCGATTACATGATGAATCTCATCCAACTCCTCACCGACCAGTGAGCCTACGAAGGAATTACTCACTCCCGGTGGGGAGCATCATGGAATTGGCGATGGAGAAGGGTTGGTGATGATGAAGAATGAAGATCCCCCTCTCCGGAGCCCCAAACGGACTCCAGATCTGGCCTCCCGATGAAGAACAGGAGGTGACGGCGGCTCCGTCTCGTGGATCGCGATAATTCTTTCTCCCTGATTTTTTTCTAGAAAAATAGGATTTTATAGCGTCGGTTTCAGGGTCTATGGGGCCACCAGGTGGGGACAACCCACCTGGGCGCACCAGGAGAGGGGGGCACGCCCTGGTGGGTTGTGCCCACCCAGGGGCCCCTCTCCGGTAGGTCTTGGCTCCAGAAATTCTTATATATTATACAAAAATTCCTCACAAAGTTTCGTTCCATTCCGAGAACTTTTATTTCTGCACAAAAATAACACCATGGTAGTTCTGTTGAAAACAGCGGTAGTTCGGGGTTAGTTTCATTCAAATCATGCAAATTAGAGTCCAAAACAAGACGAAAAGCGTGAGAAAAAGTAGATACGTTGGAGCCGTATCAGGAGAACCGTTTCCTTGTCCTTATTCATTATCATGAAGTTTTCGATGTACTCCCTAGCAGATTTACGCTCAAAATCGCCGAGACTCAAGACGGACTTGTGTAAGTAGTATGGATCGGTCACACAGATTTGCGAGATTTGTTCTATCCTGATGACGAAGTTCATATGTAGCACAAAAAGGCGGATGATTGTAAAATCAAGCCACCTTGTGAAAAACATCTCAAAGATATGATCAAACCAAAGGAAGAACACCTCTGCGGGAAGTGTGTCGATGTAGCACTTCTTCTCAGGCACACGAACCACGTAAAGCGAATATCCTGGATCCTCCGAGGTGAGAAGGCTTTTCTCAGTTGACATCACATGGTCGTGCAGTCTCCTGAGATCCCCTGATATGCCCTTAAGCGGTTTCGGTGGTAGGATCGGCTCGCCTGCGACATGGTACATCACCGCACCTTTGACCGGTACACGGTTTGCAAAATCGGTCGGCTGGCTGCTAGAAGCTTTGGCAGCTTTGGCGGCAGCAGACCCTTTCTTCGGCGGTCTCTTCCTCTCCTTTTTCTTAAGTTGGCCTTCCATACCCTTCATTACCCCCGCTAGCAGTGTTGTCGGGCTAAGCATTGTACGACCCTCTGAAAGTGCAACTAATCCCCAGGTCACCCCTTCTCCATTAGAGAGAGAGCCATCAGAACATGCCTACACTTCCATCATATATTTTCTGAGAAAGACCCATGATGTCTACTACGCAACTTATTCTTGTAGACTCGTGTTGGGCCTCCAAGCGCAGAGTTTTGTAGGACAGTAGCAATTTTCCCTCAAGTGGATGACCTAAGGTTTATCAATCCGTAGGAGGCGTAGGATGAAGATGGTCTCTCTCAAACAACCCTCCAACCAAATAAAAAAGAGTCTCTTGTGTCCCCAACACACCCAATACAATGGTAAATTGTATAGGTGCACTAGTTCGGCGAAGAGATGGTGATACAAGTGTAATATGGATGGCAGATATAGGTTTTTGTAATCTGAAAATATAAAAACAACAAGGTAACTAGTAACGAAAGTGAGCAAAAACGGTATTGCAATGCTTGAAAACAAGGCCTAGGATTCATACTTTCACAAGTGCAAATTCTCTCAACAATGATAACATAATTAAATCATATGGCAATCCCTCAACATGCAACAAAGAATCACTCCAAAGTTTCTATCGGAGAACGTAGGATGAAAACGTGCATCAACCCCTATGCCTAGATTACCCCAATGTCACCTCGGGTATTCATGAGTTGATTGCCAAAACATACATCAAGTGAATCAATAGAACATCTCGTTGTCACCATAGATATCCCATCGCAAGACATACATCAAGTGTTCTCAAATCCAATACTCAACAAGCATAACGAAACCTCAAGGAGCAAGACTCAATTCATCACAAGAAGGTAGAGGGGAAGAACACCATATGATCCAACTAATAACAAAGCTCGCGATACATCAAGATCGTGCCAAATCAATAACACGAGAGAGAGAGAGAGAGAGAGATCAAACACATAGCTACTGGTACATACTGATACGTCTCCATCGTATCTATTTTTCCAAACTCTTTTGCCCTTGTTTTGGACTCTAATTTGCATGATTTGAATGGAACTAACCCGGACTGACGCTGTTTTCAGCAGAATTGCCTTGGTGTTATTTTTTGCAGAAATAAAAGTTCTCGGAATGACCTGAAACTTTACGGAGAATATCTTTGGAATAAATAAAAAATATTGGCGAAAGAATCAACCAGAGGGGACCCACCGGCTGTCCACTGATACGTCTCCAATGTATCTATAATTTTTTATTGTTCCATGCTATTATATTATCTGTTTTGGATGTTTAATGGGCTTTATTATACACTTTTATATTATTTTTGGGACTAACCTACTAACCGAAGGCCCAGTCCAAATTGATGTTTTTTGCCTATTTTAGTGTTTCGCGGAAAAGGAATATCAAACGGAATCCAAACGGAATGTAACCTTCAGGAGAGTGATTTTTGGAACAAACGCAATCCAGGAGACTTGGAGTGGACGCCAAGGAAGCAACGAGGCGGCCACGTGGTAGGGAGGCGCGCCCCCACCCTCGTGGGCCCCTCGTGGCTCCCCCAACCGACTTCTTTCGCCTATATATACCCATATACCCCGAAAACATCCGAGAGCACCACGAAACCCTATTTCCGCCGCCGCAACCTTCTGTACCTGTGAGATCCCATCATGGGGCCTTTTCCGGCACTCCGCCGGAGGGGGAATCGATCACGCAGGGCTTCTACATCAACACCATAGCCTCTCCGATGATGTGTGAGTAGTTTACCTCAGACCTTCGGGTCCATAGTTATTAGCTAGATGGCTCCTTCTCTCTCTTTGGATCTCAATACAAAGTTCTCCTCGATCTTCTTGGAGATCTATTCGATGTAACTCTTTTTGCGGTGTGTTTGTCGAGATCTGATGAATTGTGGGTTTATGATCAAGATTATCTATGAACAATATTTGAATCTCCTCTGAATTCTTTTATCTATGATTTGTTATCTTTGCAAGTCTCTTCGAATTATTAGTTTGGTTTGGCCTACTAGATTGATCTTTCTTGCAATGGGAGAAGTGCTTAGCTTTGGGTTCAATCTTCCGATGTCCTTTCCCAGTGACAGCAGGGGTAGCAAGGCACGTATTGTATTGTTGCCATCGAGGATAAAAAGATGGGGTTTATATCATATTGCTTGAGTTTATCCCTCTACATCATGTCATCTTGCTTAATGCGTTACTCTGTTCTTATGAACTTAATACTCTAGATGCATGCTGGATAGCGGTCGATGTGTGGAGTAATAGTAGTAGATGCAGAATCATTTCGGTCTACTTGTCGCGGACGTGATGCCTATATACATGATCATGCCTAGATATTCTCATAACTATGCACTTTTCTATCAATTGCTCGACAGTAATTTGTTCACCCACCGTAATATTTATGCTATCTTGAGAGAAGCCACTAGTGAAACCTATGGCCCCCGGGTCTATCTTCCATTATATTAATCTTCCATCAATTTGCCAATTTCTGTCGTCGTTTATTTTGCAATCTTTATTTTCCAATCTATACAATAAAAATACCAAAAATATTTATCTTATTATCTCTATCAGATCTCACTTTTGCAAGTGGCCGTGAAGGGATTGACAACCCCTTTATCGCGTTGGTTGCAAGGTTCTTATTTGTTTGTGCAGGTACGAGGGATTTGCGTGTAGCCTCCTACTGGATTGATACCTTGGTTCTCAAAAACTGAGGGAAATACTTACGCTACTTTGCTGCATCACCCTTTCCTCTTCAAGGGAAAACCAACGCATACTCAAGAGGTAGCAAGAAGGATTTCTGGCGCCATTGCCGGGGAGTCTACACACAAGTCAAGACATACCAAGTACCCATCACAAACTATCCCTCGCATTACATTATTTGCCATTTGCCTCTCGTTTTCCTCTCCCCCACTTCACCATTGCCGTTTTATTCGCCCTCTTTTCCTGTTCGCCTCTTTCCCATTTGCTTTTCTTTCGCCATGGCCGATTCGAAAAGGACTAAGGGTTCTCCCCTGGGTTTTAGTACTTTGGATAGTCCCTCTGTCCTCTCTAAGCTCATAAATAATGATGCTATGGAAAGAACTGCCGGGGTTACCAATGAGGGTTTGAATAATTTCGATGAAGATGATCCTGGAATTTTTCGTTATTTACTTGATGAGTCTTTGAAACATGCTTGGGATATAGGCTATTAAGGATCTGAGCTAGCTATGTGCCCCAATATCAAATTGAGATATACCTAAAAAGCTTTTATGTTGGCTTACCTTCTTCGTTCAAGCAAGTTTTAGATTCTATTTTTGAAGAAGGTTTTCTTGAAGGGGATCCCATAGATACCTATGAAAAGATGAAAACTATATTTGGGCACCCCATGAGTGAGAAGGTTGAATCCACTTCTCTTTTGTGCTTTCATCAAAACGAAATCATCAAAGAGATGAAGGCTAGCTTAGATGCAAATTTCCGTAGCGTGCTTAATCTTTCTTCTACCATTAATGGCCACGTGCTTTCTCAAAATAGAAGGATAAATGCTATAGATAAGAAATTTTCTCTTTTCTTTCCGCCTTAGACGCACAGTTCGGGACCCCCTACCCGAGATCCGCCGGTTTTGACAGCGACATTGGTGCTTTCATTGAGAGTTCCACTGTGCCGTCGCAATAAAGGCTTGATGGCTCCTTCGGTCATCGACAACGATGCGATCCAGGGTGAGGCTTTCCTCCCCGGACAGATCTTCGTATTCGGCGACTTCGTACTGCGGGTCAACTTGCCTGGCCATCTGGAGCAGATCGAAAGCTACGCCCCTGGCCGTCAGGTCAGGTTTGGAAGCTTGAACTATATTGCCGACATCCGCGGAGACTTGATCTTCGACGGATTCAAGCATGACTTAGCTCTGCCGTCGGACAGTGTTCAGGAGATCACACCTGCGGCTACTCCGGCCCTCAATCCGAAGCAGATCGTGCCGTCTGAGGAAGGGTGGATAGACCCCGCCACAAAGGGCCGCGCACTCAGCGGCGATAGAGCCGAATGCTGACTTCACCCCCTATGAGACCTGTGCTGCCGGACACTTGGATTCGTTCCCGGCCACGGGCTCCGAACCGCCTGCGTCCGTGCCTATCGAATCTAATTGGGCGCCGATCATGGAGTTTTCCTCCGCGGATTTCTTTCAGCACTCTCCCTTGGGCGATGTGCTAAATTCATTAAGGTCTCTCTCCTTGTCAGGAGGCCCTTGGCCGAACTATGTCCGGCTTGAGTGGGAAGCGGACGACGAAGAAATTCGTTCCCCACCCACCACCCACTTAATAGCCACTGTCGACGACTTAACCGACATGCTCGATTTCGACTCCGAAGACATCGATTGTATGGACGACGATGCAGGAGAGGAACAGGAACCACCGCCCACAGGGCGCTGGACAGCCACTTCATCACACAATATATATATATGGTGGATACACCCAAAGAAAACAATGACGAGGAACGGAAGGACGCGGCAAAGGATAATCCCCTCGAGAAGCAACCAAAGTGACAACGTAGGCGCCGCTCCAAACCCCGCCACGGCAAAAACAGCGATAACAGCGCAAGGAAAAAAAATAACACGGTCGACTCCGAAGGAAACGACGACCACATGGACCCCGCCATGGAGCAGGGTGAGCCAGCGGATGGCGAACATAGTACAGAACCGCTGTCCAATCACGGCGACGCCGAGGATAAAGCTCGTCAACCTCTCTCCGGAGAGGAGAACAGTTCGGACGACGATGCACACATCATCCCGGAAAGGCACCTGGAACAAGAGAACCTCCATAGAAGGATTATTGCCACCGCGAGGAGTCTGAAGAAGCAGAAGCAAAAGCTTAAGGCCGCGCAGAATACGCTGAACAGCAGATGGAACAAAGCGCTTGACACTGAAGAAAAGTATGATGGCAGTCGCCACACAAAAAGCTATCCAAAGCGCAAGCTGCTACCTGAATTCGATGATGAGGCTTTAGAGCCTACACGGCCGAAAAATAAAACGGCCAATCGGCCGGATCGATCACCCCGTGGCCGCGATAGGGCGGCTAACGATGCCGCACATAAGTCAGCACACGAATTACGGGAGGACTCATGCCAAAAAGCAGGTATAACCAGGTCCATCTACGGATCTAGGAAGCGCGCTCCGGCACAGAATCAAAACCGAACACTACAACCGTCAGAACGCCATGATACATCCAAATACAGGGGTGCCGCACACCCCCTAGGCTTCACCGATGAGGTGCTGGATCACGAATTTCCAGAGGGATTCAAACCCGTGAACATAGAGGCATACGATGGAACGACAGACCCTGGGGTCTGGATTGAGGACTTTTTCCTTCATATCCACATGGCACGCGGAGATGATCTCCACGCCATCAAATATTGTCACGGCCGGATTTTTGGGGTAATAATTTCCCAGAAAAACGGCCTTTGTGCTCACCAGCCCCAGGATTACTGTTAGCTGATGAGGCACCAACTTGATACAAGAATTCCAAGCAAGGTACAAAAATATGTAGTACAAGACCATTGAGGCCTAGGAGTACAACACTTGGTTTCTAATGGTTGAGGGCGGAAGCGGTTGGGTACATCTGCATCTATGGGACTCCATTTCCCACAAGAACAGCTGACCAGGATAACTCCTATCTTCGCGAGGCTGCTATCGTCAACACGTAGGCTCCGAGGTTGTCACCGCGATGCTTATCTCCATGCGCGAAAATCTGGCCAAGACAATAGCCAGGGACAAGCCAGTGAGTACGTTTGAATGTACTCGCAAACATTAAGAACACGGGTATAATATAATAAGGGGCAATCCTGCTCCGAAATAATTATGATCACAACGTTTGCCACGAAAGTCTGCGTTGCTCGCATGCAGAGATAATATGAACATGCAGTACGTGGGTGAGTACTATGAAAGTACTCGCACGATAGTTCGAACATAAGATATAACAAATGTAAACACGATGCATGAGAACAGATTAACAAGTGCAACCAGACATAGAGATCATGATGCATGGGAAACAAAAGAGAAGTCGCGCGGTAGTCCTCCCGAAATCCCAAAGTAAAATACTGAGGGCCAAGCGAGTGTCTGAATGACTCCTCGAGAGGAAAATGCAAGAGTAACCATGCCGCAGTCGGGCGTCTGAGCGACACCACATAAAGGGCTTATAAAAGATAAATAATCAACAAGCATGCCGCAGTCGGGCGTCTGAGCGACACCACAGAAAGGGCTTATAAAAGAATAATCACAGTGAGTATCCAGGAGGTAGAACCATCCCAGGGGTACTCAATAAAATACATGATGTAAATGGTTAGTCCATAATAATAACAAAATTTAAAACATGATCCTCAGATGTCACAGGTCATAAACACAAATCTAGTCTAACCGTTTCTCCATCCGAAGACCGTCACTGAGTTCTAGCTGATTCGTTCTCCATCCGAATACCGTACTATGATCCAGTTAGCCGTGTCTCCATCCGAATACCGTTACTAGATTCAACTCAGACTGTGGTCCTTACTCAAGAACATGGCTATCCAGCAGGATATATCCTCTGCAGAGGGAGCACTATTTTCCCACGAGTAACGGATTTACTTAGTCCATCGGGACTAATTCCGCCTACGGCCTTTTAATTGAAAACACGCCTGACCTGCACACACCAGCTTAACTCACCGATGTCTGGAATCACCCACGACACCTGCCAAGCAAAACTCTAAGTGGGGAGGCTACAACCTCGACGTAGCATGGGATCAAATTTCTATACGCGCGCTCTAAGGGGTGCCCCCCTCTCGGTCCCAACCGGAAACACCCATGCCCCCGGACCAAGTGGCATGCCTACCGGAGGCCTCCGGTATCTTCCACTATGGCCTCTCTGTACGGTGTGTGCTTTGGTAAGGGGTTGACAACTTACTGAACCATACCCCGTCTGCGACAGGGACAAGTGGTGGTACCAACAAATAGGGAAGCTACTGACCAAGACTCGACCTACGACCGACTCAGGTGGTCCAAGTATCCTCCAACAATATTACCTTTAGGGGAATAAAACACCACTCATCAAGCCTTACCATGCCATACCGGACATTCTCGTCTCGACGAGGGACTAGGGACAAGCTCGTGTCTATCCAAGACCACGACTTTCCCGGCTTCCTTCCAGTATGCATGAGGAGCTCACGGGGATGATCCAAATCCCTAGCGTATCCATTGCTGACCACAAAAATATCTCCAAAAGTACTCATGCACGAGACTTTATCGTTACATAAAGATAACGCATACTCCAAGTCAAATGGTGTTGTAATCGTATCAAAACACCACAACAAAAATATTATGCCAGAGTTCAGAAATGCTTGCCTTCAAGAGTATGCAAGGGATGCACTCTTTTAAAAGTTTTCCCTTCTCTCCAAAATTCCTATTTGAGAAATATCCAAATAACAAATATTACAAACACAGTACAAAAAGTTGTCTCAAATATTTTTGAAATAAATCTGAAAATAAACTAGATGGAATTTGAGATAGGTAGGAAAAAGAATCAACTCATTTGAAGTTTTATTTTAAAAGTTATAGCTGGTCAAAGTCTGGTCAAAACTCTATTTTTAAATAAAACCAGAAAAGAAAACGTTTCGAGGGGAATACGCTTTCGGGGTAGGGGAGACGTACTCTGTGATTATACGCTTTCACTTAAACAGAGGGGACGGCGTGCGGGTCACTGACAGTGGGTCCAGTGGGCCCACTGGTCAGGTTTGACCGTTCTTCCCTCCCTCCTCTCTCTCTCTGTCCGAACGGTGGTGGCCTCCGGCGATCGCCGTTGACGAACGGCGGCTCCTCGAGGGCATCTGGGGGCAGGGATGGACCGGCCAGACCGAGGCGGTCTTCTTGGTGGTCGCTGGGTCGTCGGGGGTGGAGGGAATCGCCGGCGGCGAGCTCCACGGCGGAGGGGGCTACGGTGGTGAAGTGGTTTTTGGGCTCCGATGGTCTCCGATCGAGGTTGGGTAGTCGGGCAGCTCCGCAAGGACAAGGGGAAGCTACTGGTGGCGTCGGATGGGCGAGAGAGTGGCTGGCTGCGATGTATCGCACCGGAACTTGGCGGCGGCCGAGCTGGCCGGAGTTGGGGAAGAGAGCCTCTCCGGGCCAATCCACTGCTAGGGGAGGACTAGGGGAACAGTCTGAGGTTGCCTGCGGTCTAGCACGAGCTCGGGGACCCTTTAAATAGGCGCTCGAGGTTGGGCCGCGGCGGCTGAGGATAAGATCGCCGTGCTGTAGCCGCAGGGCGACATGGCGGCGACGAGCGCGTGCCGACGAGCTTCGGGATAAGACCGGGCTGTACACAGGGGCAGCTGGCGTGCTGGGGTGGCTTGGGCGGCGCCGTCCATGTCAGTGGTTCGCTGCCGACGCTGGCGTGCCGCCAAGGACTTTGCCAGCGGCGCTGCAGGGCGCCAGAGATGGCGTGGAGAGGGAGCGAGCTAGTGCGCGGTTCAGCGGTGGAGCAGGGGCCAGGGACGGGTCGCGTCGAGTGCGGTAGTGCGGCGCGGCGGCTCAGTGCGCGCGCGTGCAAAACGTGCTCTGGGCGCGCCCAGAGCACGCACGGAACCCGCTCGACGAAATGCCAGGGCGGTCTAGAGCGCGAGGGTGGGGGTGGCAATTAACAGGACTAGGATAGAGGCAACTAGGAGTTCAGTGGACAAGGTTGCTGGGTCATTGGAGCAAGTTCACAGTGCAAACTAGAAAACATGTCCCAAGCTGACTGTGCACACCAAGTGCTCGACAGAATGCCAAATGCACTTAGGCAACTCTTGGAGTGGCCAAAGTCTCCAGATCAGGGTCTCTTTAGGTGCAGAAGATGGTGGCAAGATTACTTGGGCAAAACCAGAAACTTGTTAGTGCAAGTTTTGCAAAACTTTAGTTTTGGACAGAGAGAAAAAGGGTTTATTGCATGCACTTCAAAACCTCCAATGAGTCCACTCTCCTGGACTTAAGGGTTTTTAAGGGAGGGCTACAAGTAGGAAAAGGGTCATGGGCACCAGAGCAAAATAAAATAGGGTTGCAGTTCAAATCACCCAACTGGACCAGAATGGAAAAGAGGTTGATTCACTCAAATTTTTCAAAGAACATCACTGGTTTTGTTGCATGAAGATGAATTGTATGCATCCACTGACATCTCCAAACACTAGGAAGAATATTTAAAGAAATATTTAAATGGGTTGTAGTGCAAAAGTGCCTACTGGACCAGATTGGAAAAGTTGGTGTAGAGCTCAAAATCTCCAATGGCCAAAAGGTATTTTTGCATAAAAGTGATGTGGAAGCATCACATGACATCCCCACATTTTGGTGGAAATTTTAAATGCATTTGTCAAATGGTTGTAGTGCAAAGTAGGCTCCAAATTCAAAAGAAATCATTTTTAAAAGAATAAGGCTCTGAGAAAACAAATCTAGCAAATTTAAATCCACTGATAAAGAATTGTTTTATCATAGAGAGTATTCAAGTCCAACAATACCTTTTGAAAGTTTTCCACTTGAAGTAAAAATCCACAATAACAAAAGGGTAAATCTTGACAAATGGAAAAGTTTTATTTCCTGGAAAAAATTTAAATCAATAAAACAAGGCCAAAATTTTGGGGTGTCACAAATACTTGCCCCTCAAGCTGAAAGGACTAGCCTGGCACTGGCTGAAGACCCTCCCCGAAAACTCAATTGGAAGTTGGGAGGAGCTTGAGGATGCTTTTAGGGCTAATTTCCAAGGGACCTATGTCCGACCTCCGGATGCAGACGATTTAAGTCATATAATTCAACAGCCCGGAGAGTCAGCCCGAAAGCTCTGGAACAGATCCCTCACTAAGAAGAATCAAATTGTCGACTGCCCGGACGCCGAAGCCTTAGCGGCTTTCAAACACAGTGTCCGGGACGAATGGCTCGCCAGACACCTCGGCCAGGAAAAACCGAGGACAATGGCAGCCCTAACAAGCCTTATGACCCGCTTTTGCGCGGGCGAAGATAGTTGGCTGGCCCGTAGCGGCACCAGCGACCCAGGCACATCCGAAGTCAGGGATGGTAATGGAAAACCACGACACAATAAAAGTAAGCGTAGAAACAATGAAGACAGCCCAGACAACACGGCGGTAAACGCCGGATTCAGGGGCTCTCGACCCGGTCAACGGAAAAAGCCATTTAAAGGCAGCAGAGATGGACCGTCCAGCCTAAAAAAGATTCTAGACAGATTATGTCAGATTCATGGTACCTCCGACAAACCTGCAAATCACACCAACAGAGAATGCTGGGTCTTCATGCAGGCCGGCAAGCTAAACGCCGAACACGAGGGGAAGGAGACACCAAGTGAAGACGAGGACGAGCATCACCAGCAAAACACTAGGGGACAGAAAATATTCCCACCAGAAGTCAAAACAGTGAACATGATTCACGTAACGAAGAGCAAACGCGCCCTCCAAGACGTATGCACCGTGGAGCCTGTCACCCCCAAGTTCAACCCTTGGTCGGCATGCCCGATCACTTTCGATCGTAGGGATTACCCGACTAGTATCCGGCACGGAGGATCGGCTGCCTTGGTGCTAGACCCAATAATTGACAGATACCATCTCACCCGAGTCCTTATGGACGGAGGCAGTAGTCTTAATCTAATATATCAGGACACAGTCCACAAAATGGGGATAGACCCGACAAGAATTAGCCAAAGCAATACTACCTTTAAATGAGTAATACCAGGCATAGAGGCCCGCTGCACGGGCTCTCTAGTACTAGAAGTTGTATTCGGTTTTCCCGACAACTTCCAAAGTGAGAAGTTAACCTTCGACATCGCTCCATTCCGAAGCGGCTATCAAGCACTACTCGGAAGAACGGCCTTCGCTCGTTTTAACGCAGTACCGCATTACGCTTATCTTAAGCTTAAGATGCCCGGTCCACGTGGCATCATCATAGTTAGCGGAAACATAGAGTGTTCCTTACGTGCGGAAGAATGTGTGGCGGCTTTAGCAGCCGAATACTGAATGGCCTCTCCAACCAGAATAAATGATCGGCCGTCAAGACCGCGGACATGGCTAGACGAGTCCAGCGCACCACTGGCTGTAACAGCTCAGATAAACCTGAGATTGGGTCAATGGATATACCCCCACAGGTGGTGCTAGGGGCTTCCCGCACGTAAAAAGGCTACAGTTCAGCTTGACCCTATTTAGATTGTATTTTAATGGTTCATTAAGAATAAGCAATTTTTCGCACGAAAACTTTCACCTAAGTTTTTCTCTTTTACAGATGACAATCGTGCTACACCCTTCCAGGATACGGCACAACGGAGACACAGGCGCAGACGTGCAGCAGGGGCCCGCTCAAAGGTTTCTTTTTAGATTAAGACCCTGTGTAAACCTTTTTCACTGTCTCTTGTTGCTTCACACCCTCCGGATACTCAAAATAACCAAGAGGGATGCTGGCGTTATTGGCATTTCGCCACGTCAGACTAATGCACATATCTGGAAATTCAGGGCTTATTATCGAGGGCGTCATGCAGCCCAGTATGCGTTGTAAAGACCGAATACCTTAGGGAGTGTTCGGCGTCGCGAGTTTGGCCTTATATGCATCAGCTCCGAATCATGTCTTTGGTCAATAGTTGGGTTTGCCCGGCTCCCGTGTTTTGCTACCTTACGTTCCGCCATATCGGCTAAGGTGGCACCGGGAGAACTACTGCGGTTGTGCCCTGGTTCATCTAGACGAGCACCTCTGTAGAGAAAGCCGAAAACTGACTGTCATGATAAAGCGCGAGACTGGTCAACCACTCGATGACTCATCGGAATCTTCGCGATTCCTCCGCATTAACGAAGGACCGGTTTCTCGGTCATGTATGTACGCGCACCGTATTCGGATCGACGCGTAAGTACCAGGGGCTATATAGTAGCCCCACCGTCAAACTCCTATGGCTAAGTGAAAGTGTTAAAGCAATATAGTCCGATTGCCTTGTTCGCCGCGCTATCACCTCCTTAATGGACCAAGACGTTGGATCAAGTGTGAATACGCGCTTTTTCGAACACCCCCGCATTATATGCGTGGGGGCTGAAGTCGACGACTGCAAACTTTCAGGTTATATACATTCATAAACGGCCGCACAGGAGGCATCATAATACTTTCAGGCAAAAGTATAAACATAGCCCTTATAACCCAAATAGCATTGTTTTCACAATTGGGATACATGTCACTCAAACATGATACTCTTCGAGCACTGAGTCTCTATTAAACGAGCACCTTCTAGGACTTCTTCAAAATAGTGCTCGGCCGAGACCTGGCCTACGGCCGGACCCCGGGTTGCAATAGCGGTGGCCTCCATCTCTGCCCAGTATGTCTTAACACGGGCAAGAGCCATCCGTGCACCCTCTATGCACGCCGACCTCTTTACAGCGTCGATATGCGGCACAACACCAAGGAATCATTGCACTAAACCAAAATAACTATTCGGCCTTGGTCCTTCTGGCCAAAGATGATCCACGACAGACCTCATGGCATGCCCGGACAACCTGTGGAGCTCAGCCCATTCGGCCATTTGCTCATTTAACAGCAGCGGACGCGTTGGAGCACTGAACTGCGACCAGAACAACTTTTCCACTTCGTGATCTTTCTGATCTTTGAAAAACTCTGTCGCATCAGCAGCACTCGTTGCCAAGTCCAAGTACGCGTCTGCAGCACTCCATAATTGATCCAGAGGGGCATACTTCGGATCTCCGAACTTCGTCCGCAACAAAAAGGGCTTCCCAGCCGTGATATCTCCGGCTTGACGAAGCTCCTCCTTCGCCGCTCTAATTCTAGAGCGGGTTTCCTTGGCTGCTACCATGGCTTTCTTCAGGTCTACCGCTTTCGCTTGGCTTTCCTTTTCAAGAAGCTCATAACGGTCGGCGGCATCCTTCAACTCAATAGCCATCTTGGCTATTTTATCTTTGCTCTGGCGATGCGCAGCCTGTTCGGCTCTTAACTCTTCGACCGCCTTTAGGGCGGCTGCATCACTTCTCTTGGCTTGTTCCTTGGCTTGGGCAAGTTCCGCCCGAAGGGTCTCCACGGCGGCAGCTCCATCTGCAGTAACAACATATCATAGATACTAGTATCATGCTCCTCTTAATATATGTTGACCACCGGAGAATACATACCCTGTGCCTCGTCAAGCCGCTTGTTTACAAGCACGATGTCGGCATCTGCCGCATCAAGTTGCCGCCTCAGTTCGGCAAATTCGCCAGTTCGGCCAGCCACCGGACCCTCAGCCGCCTGCACATGAAAGCAGCACGATCACTACCTGGGACTATGATCCTCTGTTTGCCGCCTTTGGACAGCAACCAGAGTCTCAGGGGCTACTGTCTGCATAGGGCACACCTAGCGTGTGCGGTACCGTCAAAAAAGTGTATATATATATTACTTTGCGTACCTCAAAGCCTCTTAGCAGGCTCATAAAAGCTTCATGCAATCCACTCTCGGCGGATGAGATCCTCTCAACCACCGTACCCATTAAAGTACGATGCGCCTCTGAGATAGCCGCTTGCTCCAGAAGACTCGTCAGTGCGTCCGGTCGCACACCGGACAGTCCCGGACTCTTTCTGTTGTTCTCCTTAGGAGCCGAATACTCCGGACTTCGGGTGGCCGAAGGGTTACCTTCTGGCCTTGGCGGATCAGGAGAAATTCTCCGTGACGACACCTCAGGGTCGTCCGCCTCATGAGGCGGGGAGGCAGGGGGAGGCGTTTCGCTCTCCATCATCTCCGGAAGAAGATCCCCCGAAGACGAACTCTGTCGAGAAGGGCTACGATCCAAACAGTAAGACATACGTCTCGGTTATTGTCCTCAGAGATGAAGCAGGATATATTTACCAAAAGTACTCTTGTTCACTTACAGCTTGGTGGAGGGCTGATCCCCTTGCGGGCACTGTGCGGTAAGGATGCCCTCCGGGGCAGGGCCCTCTGGTAAAGGTTTCTTCCCTCGTTTGGAAACTCTTGTTTCCAAGTCTTCAGAGGTGGTCCTTTTCCTTCCTTGAGGAGAGGGAATTTCAGATTCTTCTCCCCGGTTATCCTCCTTCGCGGAGATACTAATTCCCCCGGTTCGGATGAGTAATGCATGAGGCCCGCTTTCGGCTTCTTTATTCCTCCCTTTATCTTCCTCTGATGGCACCTGACAAGGTGCATACTCAAGCATCCTGGTTAGTACAGGATCCAGTGAATCTTCGGGAAGGGGGGCCGAACACCTGATCATCTTCGCCTTTTTTATCCAGTCCTGGTCAAAGAGCGACTTTTCAGAATGATGTTGTGATAAATAAAAAGACAGCGTGTTCGGCCGCAGAATTACTTACCTAGGTATCTAGACGATTGCAGTTTAGACCCACATCCTCGGTGGTGTCCGGACACTTTATTCGTGGTCCGAAGAACAATCCATACATCCCTTCGAGCGTCACGCCGAAGAATTGCTGAATAGTTCGCGGTCCTTCCGGGTTGAACTCCCACATACGGAGAGGTCGACGTTGGCATGGTAGGACCTGACGAACTAGCATGACCTGCATTACCTTGACAAGGCTGACATCTCCCTCGAGGAGATCTCGGATGCGACTCTGCAGTGTCGGCACGTCATTAACCGGCCCCCAGTCCAGCCCCTTGTTGACCCACGACGCCAGTTGTGGTGGGGGGCCCGAACGGAAGGTGGGGGCAGCTGCCCACTTAGTACTTCGGGGAGCCGTGATGTAAAACCACTCCCGCTGCCATAAGTTGGACATCTCCGGGAAGGAACCTTTGGCCATGGAGCATCGGCGCCTTTGCTTATTATGGCACCTCCACACTCTGCGTGTCGCCCATCGATCATCCTCGGCTTCAGATTGAAGGTCTTGAGCCATAAGCCGAAGTGTGGGGTGATGCGGAGGAAGGCTTCACACACGACGATGAACGACGAGATGTGAAGGATGGAATCCGGAGCCAGATCATGGAAATCGAGCCCGTAATAGAACATAAGCCCTCTAACAAAGGGATCAAGACTAAAGCCTAGCCCTCGGAGGAAGTGGGAAACAAATACGACGCTTTCGTTGGGTTTGGGAGTGGGGATGACCTGCCCTTGAGCAGGCAGCCTATGCGAGATTTCGGCGGTCAGATACCTGGCTTCTCTTAGCTTTTTGATGTCCTCCTCTGTGACAGAGGAGGCCATCCACCGGCCTTGAAGGTTGGATCCGGACATGATTGAAGGTCCGAAACTCTTGGCCTGAGCCTTGGGTGTTGGAACTCGAGGTGGGGGACGGGAAGGATCGAGCGCGAGAAGAAAAGGACAGGCCTTGGCCTCTTTATAAAGAGGGTGAATATCAAGCGTCCTCCACGTGGCCGTTTGGAACTTGCCTAAAATCGAGGAGTTATACCAGCAGGCGCGGTTGGCTTACCCACACCCGTATTGATGAGAATCCCGTAATAAGGGAACACGATCTCTGCTTTGACAAGACGTGCCAATAAAATCGCCTCGCAACACGTGCAGTGGCAGGCTGGTTGAGAAAAATGGTTCGAATAATGACCGGGCCGTGGCGTGATGTTATGCTGTGAAATTCGTCGACGGATTAGATTTGTGGGAATATTATACTCTCTACGGTGGCATGTGGAATTTATTTTGCAGAGCCGGACACGATCCTTGTGTTCAAAATCTTCTATGGAGTATTCGGAGGAGGAACCCGCCTTGCAATGCCGAAGACAATCTGCGCGCCGTACTCATCGTCATTGAAGCCTGGTTCAGGGGCTACTGAGGGAGTCCTGGATTAGGGGGTCCTCGGACAACCGAACTATATCCTTTGGCCGGACTGTTGGACTATGAAGATACAAGATTGAAGACTTCGTCTCGTGTCCGGGTGGGACTCTCCTTTGCGTGGAAGGCAAGCTTGGCAATTCGGATATGTAGATCTCCTCCCTTGTAACCGACTCTGTGTAACCCTAGCCCCCTCCGATGTCTATATAAACCGGAGGGTTTAGTCCGTAGGAGAACAACAATCATAATCATAGGCTAGCTTCTAGGGTTTAGCCTCTACGATCTCGTGGTAGATCAACTCTTGTAATATTCATATCATCAAGATCAATCCAGCAGGAAGTAGGGTATTACCTCCATCGAGAGGGCCCGAACCTGGGTAAACATCGTGTCCCCCGCCTCCTGTTACCATCCGCCTTAGACGCATAGTTCGGGACCCCCTACCTGAGATCCGCCGGTTTTGACACCGACACCTTCCCCTAGGAGCATGCGTGTAGTGCTTGGTTTTGATGACTTGTAGATTTTTGCAATAAGTATGTGAGTTCTTTATGACTAATGTTGAGTCCATGGATTATACGCACTCTCACCCTTCCATCATTGCTAGCCTCTTCGGTACCGTGCATTGCCCTTTCTCACCTTGAGAGTTGGTGCAAACTTCGCCGGTGCATCCAAACCCCGTGATATGATACGCTCTATCACGCATAAACCTCCTTATATCTTCCTCAAAACAGCCACCATACCTACCTATTATGGCATTTCCATAGCCATTCCGAGATATATTGCGATGCAACTTTCCACTGTTTCATTTATTATGACACGCTTCATCATTGTCATATTGCCTTGAATGATCATGTAGTTGACATCGTATTTGTGGCAAAGCCACCATGCATAACTTATCATACATGTCACTCTTGATTCATTGCCCATCCCGGTACACCGCCGGCGGCATTCATTTAGAGTCATATTTTGTTCTAGTATCGAGTTGTAATCATTGAGTTGTAAATAAATAGAAGTGTGATGATCATCATTCATAGAGCATTGTCCCAAAAAAAGGCCAAATAAAAAAAAGAGGCACAAAAAAAGAGAAAAAAAGAAGAAATAAAAAGGGACAATGCTACTATCCTTTTTTCCCACACTTGTGCTTCAAAGTAGCACCATGATCTTTATGATAGAGAGTCTCTTGTTTTGTCACTTTCATATACTAGTGGGAATTTTTCATTATAGAACTTGGCTTGTATATTCCAACGATGGGATTCCTCAAATGCCCTAGGTCTTCGTGAGCAAGCAAGTTGGATGCACACCCACTTAGTTTCTTTTGTTGAGCTTTCATACATTTATAGATCTAGTGCATCCGTTGCATGGCAATCCCTACTCCTTGCATTGACATCAATTGATGGGCATCTCCCTAGCTCGTTGATTAGCCGCGTCAATGTGAGACTTTCTCCTTTTTGTCTTCTCCACACAACCCCCATTATTTTATTCTATTCCACCCATAGTGTTATGTCCATGGCTCACGCTCATGTATTGCGTGAAAGGTGAAAAGGTTTGAAAAAATTAAAGTATGAAACAATTGCTTGGCTAAAACCGGGGTTGTGCATGATTTGAATATTTTGTGTGACGAAGATGGAACATAGCCAAACTATATGATTTTGTAGGGATGAACTTTCTTTGGCCATGTTATTTTGAGAAGACATAATTGCTTAGTTAGTATGCTTGAAGTATTATTATTTTTATGTTAATATTAAACTTTTATCTTAATTCTTTCGGATCTGAATATTCATGCCACAATAAAGAAAATTACATTGAGAAATATGCTAGGTAGCATTCCACATCAAAAATTCTGTTTTTATCATTTACCTACTCGAGGACGAGCAGGAATTAAGCTTGGGGATGCTTGATACGTCTCCAACGTATCTATAATTTTTTATTGCTCCATGCTATTATATTATCTGTTTTGGATGTTTAATGGGCTTTATTATACACTTTTATATTATTTTTGGGACTAACCTACTAACCGGAGGCCCAGTCCAAATTGTTGTTTTTTTGCCTATTTCAGTGTTTCGTAGAAAAGGAATATCAAACGGAATTCAAACGGAATGAAACCTTCGGGAGAGTGATTTTTGGAACAAACACAATCCAGGAGACTTGGAGTGGACGTCAAGGAAGCAACGAGGCGGCCACGAGGTAGGGAGGCGCGCCCCCACCCTCGTGGGCTCCTCATGGCTCCCCCAACCGACTTCTTTCACCTATATATACTCATATACCCCGAAAACATCGGAGAGCACCACGAAACCCTATTTCCACCGCCGCAACCTTCTGTACCCATGATATCCCATCTTGGGGCCGTTTCCGGCGCTCCACCGGAGGGGGAATCGATCACGGAGGGCTTCTACATCAACACCATAGCCTCTCCGATGATGTGTGAGTAGTTTACCTCAGACCTTCGGGTCCATAGTTATTTGCTAGATGGTTTCTTCTCTCTCTTTGGATCTCAATACAAAGTTCTCCTCGATCTTCTTGGAGATCTATTCGATGTAATTCTTTTTGCGGTGTGTTTGTCAAGATCCGATGAATTGTGGGTTTATGATCAAGATTATCTATGAACAATATTTGAATCTCCTCTGAATTCTTTTATGTATGATTTGTTATCTTTGCAAGTCTCTTCGAATTATCAGTTTGGTTTGGCCTAGTAGATTGATCTTTCTTGCAATGGAAGAAGTGCTTAGCTTTGGGTTCAATCTTGCGGTGTCCTTTCCCAGTGACAGCATGGGCAGCAAGGCACGTATTGTATTGTTGCCATCGAGGATAAAAAGATGGGGTTTATATCATATTTCTTGAGTTTATCCCTCTACATCATGTCATCTTGCCTAATGTGTTACTCTGTTCTTATGAACTTAATACTCTAGATGCATGCTGGATAGCGGTCGATGTGTGGAGTAATAGTAGTAGATGCAGAATCGTTTCGGTCTACTTGTCGCAGACGTGATGCCTATATACATGATCATGCCTAGATATTCTCATAACTATGCACTTTTCTATCAATTGCTCGACAGTAATTTGTTCACCCACCGTAATATTTATGCTATCTTGAGAGAAGCCACTAGTGAAACCTATGGCCCCCGGGTCTATCTTCCATTATATTAATCTTTCATCAATTTGCCAATTTCTGTCGTCGTTTATTTTGCAATCTTTATTTTCCAATCTATACAATAAAAATACCAAAAACATTTATCTTATTATCTCTATCAGATCTCACTTTTGCAAGTGGTTGTGAAGGGATTGGCAACCCCTTTATCGCGTTGGTTGCAAGGTTCTTATTTGTTTGTGTAGGTACGAGGGATTTGCGTGTAGCCTCCTACTGGATTGATACCTTGGTTCTCAAAAACTGAGGGAAATACTTACGCTACTTTGCTGCATCGCCCTTTCCTCTTCAAGGGAAAACCAACGCATGCTCAAGAGGTAGCATCCACAAGGGTGGACGGCCCCCGCCCCCTAGGGCGCGCCCCCTGCCTTTTGTGGGTCCCCTGGACCTCCACCGACCTCAACTCCAACTCCATATATTCAATTTCGGGGAGAAGAAAATCTGAGACAAGGATTCATCGCGTTTTACGATATCGAGCCGCCGCCACCTCCTGTTCTTCATCGCGAGGGGAGATCTGGAGTCCGTTCGGGGCTCCGGAGAGGGGAATCCGTCGCCATCATCATCACCAACCTTCCTCCATCACCAATTTCATGATGCTCACCGTCGTGCGTGAGTAATTCCATCGTAGGCTTGCTGGACGGTGATGGGTTGCATGACATTTATCATGTAATCGAGTTAGTTTTGTTAGGGTTTGATCCCTAGTATCCACTATGTTCTGAGATTGATGTTGCTATGACTTTGCTATGCTTAATGCTTGTCGCTAGGGCCCGAGTGCCATGATTTCAGATCTGAACCTATTATGTTTTGATGAATATATTTGTGTTCTTGATCCGATCTTGCAAGTTGTAGACACCTATTACGAGTTATGATCCGCATACCCCAAGGTGACAATAATTGGGATTCTTTCCAGTGATTACCATAGTTTGAGGAGTTCATGTATTCACTAAGTGCTAAAGCTTTGGTCCGGTTCTCTATAAAAGGAGGCCTTAATATCCCTTAATTTCCATTAGGACCCCGCTAACGGGAGGGTAGGACAAAAGATGTCCTGCAAGTTCTTTTCCATAAGCACGTATGACTATATTCCGAATACATGCCTACATTATATTGATGAATTGGAGCTAGTTCTGTGTCACCATAGGTTATAACTGTGGCATGATGAATGCCATCCGACATAATTATCCATCATTGATCCATTGCCCACGTGCTTTTCACATATTGATCTTTGCTACGTTACTTTGCCGTTGCCACTGTTACAATTGCTACAAAACTGCTACTGTTAATTTTGCCACCGTTACTGTTACTTCCATACTACTTTGCTACTAAATACTTTGCTGTAGATATTAAGTCCTTCAGGTGTGGTTGAATTGACAACTCAGCTGCTAATACTTGAGAATATTCTTTGGCTCCCCTTGTGTCGAATCAATAAATTTGGGTTGAATACTCTACCCTCAAAAACTATTGTGATCCCTATACTTGTGGGTTATCAAGCCTTTTTCTAGCGCCGTTGCCGGGGAGCATAGAATATCTATTCTCTGAGTCACTTGGGATTTATATCTGTTGATCACTATGAGGAATTTGAAAGATACTAGAACCAAGATTTTTCCCTCTACTATGAGGGGAGGTAAGGAACTGCCATCTAGCTTTGTACTTGATTCACCTTCTGTTTTGAGTAAGCTTGCGACACCTACACCTGCTATTGATTCTGATATGTCGCATGTTATTGATGATGTTAGTTCTAATATGAATGATGCTTATGATTCTACTACTTTGCATGATAAAAATGTGCCACTGGGAGAATTACTTGATGAACATCTTGCTAGAGTTAGAACTATTGATTATGCTGAAGATGATGATATTTTTGAAACTGATGAAATTATTGAAACACCTGTTAGACCTAGCTCTCCTAGATATGAATTGCATGTTATGCCTGAGGGTTATGTTATGGATGGAGAGGTAGCTAGGGACTTTCTTGCTTGTAAGGATAGAGATGATCTTAAAAAATTATTATGCAAGTGGAAAGAAAAGTCTTTGAATGCTAGAATGCAATATGATCCTAAGTTTGCTACTTCACCTATCTTTGTTACTGATAAGGATTATGAATTCTCTGTCGATCCTGAGTTAATTATTTTGGTTGAATCTGATCCTTTCCATGGTTATGAATCTGAAACTGTTGTGGCACATCTTACTAAATTGAATGATGTAGCCACCCTATTTGCTCATGAGGAAAAATTTGCTATTACTATATTCTTAAATTGTTTCCTTTCTCTTTAAAGGGTGATGCTAAGTTATGGTTTAATTTTCTTGCTCCTGGTTGTGTGTGTAGTCCCCAGGATATGATTTACTACTTCTCTTAAAAATATTTCCCTGCTCATAAGAAACAAGCTGCTTTAAAGGAAATATTCAACTTTGTGCAATTCGAAGAAGAGAGCCTCCCACAAGCTTGGGGGAGGCTTCTCCAATTACTTAATGCTTTTCCTGGTCATCCTCTTAAGAAAAATGAAATACTTGATATCTTTTATAATGGACTAACTGATGCTTCTAGGGACCACCTAGATAGTTGTGTTGGTTGTGTTTTTAGGGAACGAACTGTTGAGCAAGCTGAATTACTATTGAATAATATATTGAGTAATGATAATGATTGGACACTTCCTGAACCAACTCCTAAGCCAACTCCGAAGAAAAGGGGTATTCTATTTCTCAGTCCTGAAGATATGCAAGAGGCAAAGAAATATATGAAAGAAAAAGGTATTAAAGCTGAAGACGTTAAGAATTTACCGCCTATTGAAGAAATACATGGTCTTGATAACCCGACACAGGTAGTAGAGGTAAATTCTCTCTATATATTTGATGAAGGTGATATTCCTCATAATAAGTCTGCTAGTCAATGCTTGGATGAGTTTGATAACTTTATTGTTAAACAAGAGAACTTCAATGCTTATGTTAGTAGACAATGGAAACGTAATGCTTACATGCTTGACTGCTTGGGTTATTATATGAGTAGAACTGTTAGTGATCTTAAGATTATTAGTAAGCATGCTTCCATGGTGAAAACTCAAGTAGAACAAGTACTTAAGGCACAGGATGATTTTCTCAATGAGTTAAACAGTAAGAACAATGATGATGTTGTTAGAGTTATGACTAGAGGTGGTAAGATGACTCCGGAACCTTTGTATCCTGAGGGTCATCCTAAGAGAGTGGAGCAAGATTCTCAGAGAATTAATACTGACGCACCTAGTCCTGGTAATAAAAATAAAAATAAAACTGATAGGACTTTGCATGCTTCTAGTGAACCTGTTATAGACACACCTGAGAATCCCAATGATATTTCTATTTCTGATGCTGAGACACAATATGGTAATGAACATGAACCTAGTGATAATGTTAATGATGATGTTCATGCTGATGCTCAACCTAGTAATGATAATGATGAGGAGGTAGAACCTGCTGTTGATCTTGATAACCCACAATCAAAGAATCAACGTTATGATAAGAGAGACTTCATCGCTAGGAAACATGGTAGAGAAAGAGAACCATGGGGTCAGAAACCCATGCCCTTTCCTCCTAAACCATCCAAGAAAAAGGATGATGAGGATTTTGAGCGCTTTGTTGAAATGCTTAGACCTGTCTTTTTGCCTATGCGTTTGACTGAATATATGTCTCCTTATGCTAAGTATATGAAAGATATTGTTCCAAAGAAAAGAAAGATACCAGAAGTTGAAATTTCCACCATGCTTGCTAGTTATACTTTTAAGGGTGGAATGCCAAAGAAATAGGAGACCCATGAGTACCAACTATACCATGCTCCATTAAAAGAAACTATGTTAAAACTGCTTTATGTGATTTGGGAGCCGGTGTTAGTGTTATGCCTTTCTCTTTATATCATAGACTTGAATTGAATAACTTGACACCTACTGAAATCTCTTTGCAAATGGCTGATAAATCAACTGCTATAGCCATCGGTATTTGTGAGGATGTGCCTGTTGTGGTTGCAAACGTTACTATCTTAACGAACTTTGTTATTCTTGATATTCCCGAGGACGACAGTATGTCGATCATCCTTGGTAGACCCTTTTTGAATACTGCAGGGGTTGTTATTGATTGCAACAAAGGCAATGTCACTTTTCATGTTAATGGTAACGAGCATGCGGCACACTTTCCAAAGAAGCAACCTCAAGTTCATAGTATCAATTCTATTGGAAAATTTTCAACTATTACTTGGAGGTTTTTAGTTCCCTCTCCCTACTGTCAAAAAGAAATATGATATTATTATTGTTGGGGACATACGTATCCCCGTTGAGGTAACCTAGTGTTATTCGAAACTTCTCCGGTTTCATGTCATTCGGAAGAAGCTTGTTAATAAGACTTGATCAACCTTGTTAATGGATTCCTTTTGATGGGCATGAGATAGATGAATTTAGAAAGCACAACTTTTTGTACCTACTTTTTACTTTCTATTATTTAGATTAAATAAAGAAAAAATAGTATTATATGTATGTTTTCTGAATTATTCGTGCAATAAAAAAATGTCCCGAAAATAAAAGTTCTCCAAATGCCCTGAAAATTTAGTATGATTTTTTATAGAATATTTTAGAATTTCTGGCACTGAGAATGCACCAGGGGGATGCACCAGTGGACCAAAAGGGTGGAGGGCACGCCCTACCCCTCTGGGCGCGCCCCCTACCTTGTGGGTCCCACATAGGCCCCCTTACTTATTCCAGCACCCATCCACTTCGTCTTCCTCTAGAAAAAATCATCCCGTTGCTCAAACCCGTGTTCTAGCTCATCTTGCTGCCATTTTTGATCTCCTTGTGCAAAGCTCCATTTGCAAAACTGTCTTGGGGGATTGTTCTTCGGTATGTGACTCCTCCAATGGTCCAATTAGTTTTTGTTCTAGTGCTTTATACATTGCAAATTTTGGCTGCTGTGTTGACCTTGTTCTTGAGCTTATATGTCAAATTTATATGGTCCAAAGTAGTTTTGATGCATGATATAGCCTCTAGGCACTTGTAGGAGTAGTTGCTATCAATTTTGTTGAGTTTGGTTCACTCTTATTTCGAAGTTACTAAAAATTTCAGAAATTTTTTAGAGGAAGTAAAATGTTTAGGAAAATTTACGAAGGTGGTTCCTCAAGGAAGCAACCCCCAAGGCTCGCGATACGTGAGCCAGATCTTGAACCACCAAGGGAAGCTCAAGTACGGCCTTGCGAATGGCTGTTGGATCAATTCATGGTTCAGGCAGGTTTCAAAGAGGAATTTGATGCGTACGTACAGAATGTTGATCTTGAGGACTTCGTATCAGATAAGTGTCGTCAATACTATCAACTTACTGATTCATTTGTGCGAAGGCTTAAGTTTACATCTCAGCGCAATACCCATACTGTTTTGTTTGATCTTCATGATAAATCTTATACCATGTACCTTGAAGATTTTAGTGATGCATGCAAAGTCCCACAATGGGGTATTCTTAGTGAACCTCGCAAAACTGAATACAATGATTTCCTTGCTAGCATCACTGCGGAAGAAACTAGAAATATTACACAAGCTTCCATGGGGAGCATCCATTTTCCTGCCATACATAATTTTTCTCTCTTCATAGGTAGATGCATTAATGGTAAACATGGTCATAGCCACCTTTGTGCATCAGATCTTAATGTCCTCAAGTGTGCGGTGTTGGGTGATAAGCAATATAATTTAGGGGCTATTATTGCGAGGAGATTACACCTTAATGCTAAATATGGAGATTTCTTTGGTGGATTTATGCCACCCTCTTAGCTAATTATCTCAGGGTGCCTATTAAGGGGAATGACATTGAGTTACCACCTGCTTTCCTTGATTATAATGCTTTGGTATGCTACCAGTATCTTGTGAGGAACGAACAGTCCCTCCTGTACTGACTAATCTTTGACCGGCAGCGTGCTATCCATATTACCCTTCCTGCTCCTGCCTTCTTTAAATTTCAGGTAAAGGGAGACATTTTATAACTAGAGAGGAGGCAAACGAGTATGAGAGAGGGGTGGTGGCTGCTCACCTCCATGCTGCAGCCCTTTAGGCAGTACCTGCCGCATCCCAGTACGACCCCGACTACAACTTTGGATATCCGCCAGGCCAGCCATGGTCATCGACCAACTTAGGCCTAAAGCCTAAGCTTGGGGGAGTACGTATTTCTCACCGACATTACATTCATGTTCACGCACTCATTCCAGTTGTCGGTGTTCATACTTTTTCATTGTATTCTCCATGTTAGGTTATCTTTTTCTTGCTTTCTTCTTGTGTGTTTGAAAAACTTTAAGAAAATCCAAAAAATAGTTGTAGCTTCTTTCCTTTCCATGTTTATTTAGTAGTACTAATAAAAGAAAAGCCAAAAAGATTTCTCGTTATTCTTTTGCTTGTTGGGAGCTTTCCCATGTAAATAGTTTTTCTCGTTCTTGTTTTACTTTCTTCAGAAAAAACAAAAACTTCAAAAACATTTCAGTGTGTTTCTTTGAAATTTCTTTTTCCTTTCTTTGGGTCGAGAGGAGAAAACCACGATGAAAATGTTGAGTGGCTCTCATATGCATTATTGTTGATCTAACAAAGAGCCCATATTACCTTGTCTTCTCCTATGAATAAATGTTTGCAGATTCCAGCTTAGTCCAATGCACGTGCACTATTATTATTATCCACACCGTTCGTTCATGCAAGTGAAAGGCAATAATGACGATATTTGATGAAATGATTGAGATGAGGAAAAGCTGGTATGAACTCGACCTATTTTGTTTTTGTAAATATAATTAGTTCATCGTTCTTGATTCAGCCCATTATGAATGAAACATGTTTGCAATGATAATTAGAGATTATAGTTACTCATGCCATGCTTAATTAGCTAGTAGTTTATAATGGTTTACCTTGCGTGCCAACATGCTTTTAAAATGGTTGTGATGTAGTATGATAGAATGGTATCCTCCTTTGAATGATTCGAGTGGCTTGACTTGGCACATGTTCACGCATGAAGTTGAAACAAAATCAACATAGCATCCACGATATTTATGTTCATGGTGATTTATATCCTACTCATGCTTGCACTCAATGTTGGTTAATCTCAATGCATGTTTTATGACTGTTGTCGCTCTCTAGTTGGTCGCTCATCAATCTCTTGCTAGCCTTCACTTGTACTTAGCGGGAATACTGCTTTTGCATCCACTTCCATAAACCCAAAGTTGTTCCATATGAGTCCACCATACCTACCTATATGCGGTATTTACTTGCCGTTCCAAGTAAATTTAAATGTGCCAAACTCTAAACCTTCAAATAATAATCTATCTTGTATGCCCGAATCGCTCATGTAGCGACTGGGGGATGTCCGTATCTTCCATGCTAGGTGGGTTATTCTCACGATGAGTGTTGATTCACTTGTCATTCACGAGAAAGTGGCTGGTATTCGGGATGCCCAATTCCATGCTCAAATCAAATCAAAATATAACTTCAAACAAAACTCCCCCATGATTGTTGTTTGTATGGACGGTACCCGTTGTTTCGGACCAGCCGTGGAATGTGCTTGTTGGTGGAGGGGGAGTAAAAACTTTACCATTCTGTTTGGGACCCGCCTATAATGTATCTAGCATGGAAGATACTGAGATCTCTTGGTTGTTATGTTGACAATGAAAGCATACCGCTCAAAATTATATTCATCTCTGTTGCAAAAAGCTCGAGCTCTGGCACCTTTGCAAATCCCTGCTTCCCTCTGCGAAGGGCCTATCTATTTACATTTATTGTTGAGTCATCGTCCTCTTATAAAAAGCACCGGTTAGAGAGCACCACTGTTATTTGTATGCGTTGTTATTAATTGATACTGAGTATGACTGTGACTGGATCTCTTTTGCCATGAATTACAATGTCTAGTCAGTCCTTGATCTTCAGGGGTGCTCTGCATTTATGTTTTGCGGTCTCAGAAAGGGCTAGCGAGATACCATTTTGTTATATCATATCATCATTGTTTTGAAAAAGTGTTGTCATCCGAGATTTATTACTATTACTCGCTAGTTGATTATGCCATTGATATGAGTAAATATGAGACCTAAATGTTATTGTGGATATGGTTAGTTCATAATCTTTGCGGAAAACTTGAATGATGGATTTACATATTTGCAACAATAAGATCAAACAGAGTTTGTAGAAGTTTTTCTTTATCACTTTTAGTTTGTCAACTGAATTGCTTGAGGACAAGCAATGGGTTAAGCTTGGGGGAGTTGATACGTCTCCATCGTATCTACTTTTCCAAACTCTTTTTCCCTTGTTTTGGACTCTAATTTGCATGATTTGAATGGAACTAACCCGGACTGACGTTGTTTTCAGCAGAATTGCCTTGGTCTTATTTTTGTGCAGAAATAAAAGTTCTCGAAATGAACTGAAACTTTACAGAGAATATTTTCGGAATAAATAAAAAATATTGGCGAAAGAATCAACCAGAGGGGACCCACCGGTTGTCCACAAGGGTGGAGGGCGTGCCCCCTGCCTTGTGGGTCCCCTAGACCTCCACCGACCTCAACTCCAACTCCATATATTCACTCTCGGGGAGAAAAAATCTGACAGAAGGATTCATCGCGTTTTACGATACGGAGCCGCCGCCACCTCCCGTTCTTCATCAGAAGGGCAGATCTAGATTCCTTTCGGGGCTCCGCAGAGGGGAATCCATTGCCATCATCATCACCAACCTTCCTCCATCACCAATTTCATGATGCTCACAGCTGTGCGTGAGTAATTCCATCATAGGCTTGCTAGACGGTGATGGGTTGGATGAGATTCATCATGTAATCGAGTTAGTTTTGTTAGGGTTTGATCCCTAGTATCCACTATGTTCTGAGATTGATGTTGCTATGACTTTGCTATGCTTAATGCTTGTCGCTAGGGCCCGAGTGCCATGATTTCAGATCTGAACCTATTATGTTTTCATGAATATATTTGTGTTCTTGATCCTATCTTGCAAGTTGTAGACACCTATTACGAGTTATGATCCGCATACCCCAAGGTGACAATAATTGGGATTCTTTCCGGTGATTACCGTAGTTTGAGGAGTTCATGTATTCACTAAGTGCTAATGCTTTGGTCCGGTTCTCTATTAAAATGAGGCCTTAATA
Organism: Triticum aestivum; assembly: GCF_018294505.1. Lineage (NCBI taxonomy): Eukaryota > Viridiplantae > Streptophyta > Magnoliopsida > Poales > Poaceae > Triticum > Triticum aestivum. The sequence continues at coordinate 563,427,850 of NC_057808.1, forward strand.
TCCCTTAATTTCCATTAGGACCCCGCTAACGGGAGGGTAGGACAAAAGATGTCATGCAAGTTCTTTTCCATAAGCATGTATGACTATATTCGGAATACATGCCTACATTATATTGATGAATTGGAGCTAGTTCTGTGTCACCCTAGGTTATAACTGTTGCATGATGAATGCCATCTGACATAATTATTCATCATTGATCCATTGCCTACGAGCTTTTCACATATTGATCTTTGCTACATTACTTTGCCGTTGCCACTATTACAATTGCTACAAAACTGCTATTGTTACTTTTGCCACCGTTACTGTTACTTCCATACTACTTTGCTACTAAATACTTTGCTGCAAATATTAAGTCTTTCAGGTGTGGTTGAATTGACAACTCAGCTGCTAATACTTGAGAATATTCTTTGGCTCCCCTTGTGTCGAATCAATAAATTTGGGCTGAATACTCTACCCTCAAAAACTGTTACAATCCCTTATACTTGTGGGTTATCACATACCCTCAGCCCCGGGGGTGAACTACTCCCTAATCATCATGGTGGCCGCCGGGATGATGAAGATGGCCTCCGGTGATGGTTTGCCCCTCCGACAGGGTGCCGGAATGGGCTCCCGATTGGTTTTTTGCAGATATAGAGGCTTACGGCGGCGAAACTTCCGATCTAGGGTTTTTTAGGAGGTTTCTATATTTATAAGAATTTTTGGTGTCAGAAACAAGTCAAGGAGGTGCCTAAGGGGCCCACAAGCCCTCAACACGCGCCCTGGGGGGTAGGGCGCGCCCCTGGCTTGTGGACTCCTCGGGACTCTTCTGGTCTAGCTCCGGTGCTTCGGGGGTCTCTTTTGGTCCAGAAAAAATAACCGTAAATTTCAGCCCATTCCGAGAACTTTTATTTATGCACAAAAAACGACACCATGGTAGTTCTGCTGAAAACAGCGTCAGTCCGGGTTAGTTCTAATAAAATCATACCAAAACCATATAAAACTGTTGCAAACATGGCATGAATACTTCATAAATTATAGATACGTTGGAGATGTATCAGCATCCCCAAGCTTAATTCTTGCTCATCCTCGAGTAGGTAAATGATAAAAGAAAGAATTTATGAAGTGTGAATGCTACCTAGCATATTTATCAATGTAATCTTCTTTATTGTGGCAAGAATATTCAGATCCATAAAATTCAAAACAAAAGTTTAATATTGACATAAAAACAATAATACTTCAAGCATACTAATAAAGCAATCATGTCTTCTCAAAATAACATGGCCAAATAAAGTTATCCCTATAAAATCATATAGTCTGACTATGCTCTATCTTAATCACACAAAATATTTCATCATGCACAACCCCGATGAAAAGCCAAGCAATTGTTTCATACTTTTAATGTTCTCAAGCTTTTTCAACTTTCACGCAATACATGAGCGTTAGCCATGGATATAGCACTATAAGTGGAATAGAGTATGGTGGAGATTGTGAGGAGAAGACAAAAAGGAGAAAGGCTCACATCAACTAGGCAAATTAATGGGCTATGGAGATGCCCATCAATTGATATCGATGCAAGTGAGTAGGGATTGCCATGCAACGGATGCACTAGAGCTATAAGTGTATGAAAGCTCAAAATGAAAACTAAGTGGGTGTGCATCCAACTTGCTTGCTCACGAAGACGTAGGGCGATTTGAGGAAGCCCATCATTGGAATATACAAGCCAAGTTCTATAATGAAAAATTCCCGCTAGTATATGAAAGTGATAAAATAGGAGACTCTCTATCATGAAGAACATGGTGCTACTTTGAAGCACAAGTGTGGAAAAATGATAGTAACATTGTCCCTTCTCTCTTTTTCTCTTATTTTTTTGTTTTATTTTTTTCTCTTTTGTTTGTTTGGGCTCTCTGGCCTCTTTTTTTTATTTTGGGCTCTTTGGCCACTCTTTTTAAGTCCGAAGTCTCATCCCAACTTGTGAGGGAATCATAGCCTCCATCATCCTTTCCTCACATGGGACAATGCTCTAATAATGATGATCATCACACTTTTATTTACTTACAACTCAAGAATTACAACTCAATACTAGAACAAAGATATGAATCTATATGAATGCCTCCGGCGGTGTACCGGGATGTGCAATGATCAATAGTGACATGTATAAAAATATGAACGGTGGCCAAGCCACAAATACTATGCCAACTACATGATCATGCAAAGCAATATGAAAATGATGGTGTGTGTCATAATAAACGGAATGGTGGAAGTTGCATGGCAATATATCTCGGAATGGCTATGGAAATGCCATAATAGGTAGGTATGGTGGCTGTTTTGAGGAAGGGTATATGGCGGGTTTAATGCACCGGCAAAAGTTGTGCGGTACTAGAGAGGCTAGCAATGGTGGAAGGGTGAGAGTGCGTATAATCCATGGACTCAACATTAGCCATAAAGAACTCACATACTTATTGCAAAATTTTATTAGGCATCGAGACAAAGTACTACACGCATGCTCCTAGGGGGATAGATTGGTAGGAAAAGACCATCGCTCGTCCCCGGCCACCACTCATAAGGAAGACAATAAAAAAGTAAATCATGCTCCAACTTCATCACATAACGGTTCATCATACATGCATACTACGGGAATCACAAACTTTAACACAAGTATTTCTACCAATCCATAATTACTCCCTAGCATGACTCTAATATCACCATCTTTATATCTCAAAACAAATGCAAGGAATCAAACTTCTCATATTATTCAATGCTCTTTATATGAAAGTTTCTATTATATCCCTCTTGGATGCCCATCATATTGGAACCAATTTCATAACACATGCATGTTACCATTACTATTTATAAGACTCTCAAAAAGGTATAAGTGAAGCACGAGAGTAAAAGACAAACTACTCCAAAAGGTATGAGTGAAGATCAATGAGTAGTTGAATAATTATGTAGGTATGTGAAGACTCTCTCTCATTTAAAAATTTCAGATCTTGGGATATTATTAAAACAGCAAGCAAAACAAAATAAAATGACATTCCAAGGATAATACATATCATGTGAAGAAGCAAAAACTTAGGCTTACCAAAACTCACCGATCATAGTTGAAGAAGAAAGGTGGGATGCCAACCGGGGCATCCCCAAGCTTAGATGCTTGAGACTTCTTGAAATAGCTTGACCTCTTGTGTCTCCTTATTCCTCTCATATCACGGTTCCCCTAAATTTCAAAAACTTCATCCACACAAAACTCAACAAGAACTCATGAGATAAGTTAGTATAAATCAATGCAAAACCTTATTCTCTACTGTAGAAAATCACTAAAATTATAATTTGACATTGCATACTAAATGCCTCTGCATACTAAATGCCTCTGCATATTTAATACTCCTATCCTCAAATAGAATCATTAAACAAGACAACATACGCAAACAATGCAAACATAACAGCAATCTGTCTAAACAGGACAATCCGTAAAGAATGCAAGAGGATTCATACTTATCTAGCTCCACAAATTCTGAAAATTTACCACAATGTAGAAAATTTGTTGTTACTCATTGTTTAAAAATTTCAAGATTTTATCATGTTCTGACTATTCACAAATATTCAGACGCTGATAGAAAACTTTCTGTTTTCAAAACAGCAACATATAGACTTGCAAAATAAGCATGGTAAAGGCTATACTTAACCTTTTTATTGAACTAAAAGATGCAAAAAATTACTCTAAATAACATCAAGCAAATACTAATGAAATAAAATGACGCTCCAAGAAAAACTCATATCATGTGACGAATAAAAATATAGCTCCAAGTGAAGTTACCGATAATGTTGGAGACGAAAGAGGGGATGCCTTCCGGGGCATCCCCAAGCTTAGTTGCTTGGATCTTCCTTGAATATTACCTTGGGGTGCCTTGGGCATCCCCAAGCGTAGGGTCTTGCCACTCCTTATTCTCCTCATATCGATATCTCACCCAAAACTTGAAAACTTCAATCACACAAAACATAACGGAACTTCGTGAGATGGGTTAGTATGATAAAGACAAATCATTCACTTTGGTAATGTCAAGATAAGATTCATAATTTTTCTCACACAATTACTACTGTACCATATCATTTCTACAATTTATATTGAGCAATATAAGCCATAGAAACTAGAAAACAAGCAAACTATGCATTGAAAACAGAATCTGTCAAAAACAGAACAGTCTGTAATGATCTGAACAACAACCATACTTCTGTTACTCCAAAAATTATGAAAACTTAGGACAACGTAGACAATTTATATACAAATTATCTTTAAAACATTCAAAAAAATTCGACGCTCCAGTAATTTTAAACAGTTCTATTACTGGGCACAAAAGTTTCTGTTTTTGCACAGAATCAAGTCAACTATCATCCACACTATCCCAAAGGCTTTACTTGGCACTTTATTGTAACAAAAGCTATAAAACATGATTACTACAGTAGCTTAATCATGTGAACACACAAAAACAGTAGGTATAAATATTGGGTTGTCTCTCAACAAGCGCTTTTCTTTAATGCCTTTCTAGCTAGGCATGATGATTTCAATAATGTTCACATAAAAGATAAGATTTGAAACATAATGGGAGCATCATGAAGAATATGACTAGCACATTTAAGTCTAACCCACTTCCTATGCATAGGGATTTTGTGAGCAAACAATTTATGGGAACAAGAATCAACTAGCATAGGAAGGCAAAACAAGCATGACTTTAAAACTTTCAACAAATAGAGAGGAAACTTGATATTATTGCAATATGTAAAAGCATATATTCCTCTCTTAATAATTTTCAGTAGCATCATGAATGAATTCAACAATATAACTACCACATAAAGCATTTGTTTCATGATTCATAAGCATAGAAATTTTACTACTCTCCACATAAGCAATTTTATTCTCATGAATAGTAGTGGGAGCAAACTCAACAAAAAAACTATCACATGAGGCATAATCAAATTGAAAATTAAAATCATGATGACAAGTTTCATGGTTATCATTATTGTTTATAGAATACATGTCATCACAATAATCATCATAGATAGAAACTTTGTTCTCATAATCAATTGGGACCTCTTCCGAAATAGTGGAATCATCACTAAATAAAGTCATGACCTCTCCAAATCCACTTTTATCAGTATTGTGAAAAGATATACCTTCAAGCACTAACCTCCCTGGCAACGGCGCCAGAAAAGAGCTTGATGTCTACTATGCAACTTTATCCTTGTAAACGTTGTTGGGCCTCCAAGTGCAGAGTTTTGTAGGACAGTAGCAAATTTCCCTCAAGTGGATGACCTAAGGTTTATCAATCCGTGGATGACCTATGGTGGTCTCTCTCAAACAACCCTGCAACCAAATAACAAAGAGTCTCTTGTGTCCCCAACACATCCAATACAATGGTAAATTGTGCACTAGTTCGGCGAAGAAATGGTGATACAAGTGTAATATGGATGGTAGATATAGGTTTTTGTAATATGAAAATATAAAAACAGTAAGGTAACTAGTAACGAAAGTACAAGAACGGTATTGCAATGCTTGAAAACAAGGCCTAGGATTCATACTTTCACTAGTGCAAATTCTCTCCAGAATGATAACATAATTAAACCATATGGCAATCCCTCAACATGCAACAAAGAAGCACTCCAAAGTTTCTATCGGAGAACGTAGGACGAAAACGTGCATCAACCCCTATGCATAGATTACCCAATGTCACCTCGGGTCTCCGCGAGTTGAGTGCCAAAACAAACATCAAGTGAATCAATAGAACATCCCGTTGTCACCACAGATATCCCATCGCAAGACATACATCAAGTGTTCTCAAATCCAATACTCTATCCAACATAACGAAACCTCAAAGAGCAAGACTCAATTCATCACAAGAAGGTAGAGGGGTAAGAACACCATATGATCCAACTATAATAACGAAGCTCGCGATACATCAAGATCGTGATAAATCAAGAACACGAGAGAGAGAGAGAGAGAGAGAGAGAGAGAGAGAGAGATCAAACACATAGCTACTGGTACATACCCTCAGCCCCGAGGGTGAACTACTCCCTCCTCATCATGGTGGCCGCCGGGATGATGAAGATGGCCTCTGGTGATGGTTCCCCCTCGTGGCTACAGAGGCTTACGGCGGCGGAACTATCGATCTAGGGTTCTTTTCGGAGGTTTCTATATTTATAAGAATTTTTGGCATTGGAAACAAGTCAAGGAGGTTCTCGAGGGGCCCACAAGCCCTCAAGGCGCACCCTGGGGGGCACGCGGGGGGCACGGCGTGCCCCCCTAGCTTGTGGACTCCTCGGGACTCTTATGGTCCAGCTCCGGTGCTTCGGGGGTCTCTTTTGGTCCATAAAAAACACCGTAAATTTTCATCCCATTTCGAGAACTTTTATTTCTGCACAAAAACGACACCACGGTAGTTCTGCTGAAAACAGCGTCAGTCCGGGTTAGTTCTAATAAAATCATACCAAAACCATATAAAATTGTAGCAAACATGGCATGAATACTTCATAAATTATAGATACGTTGGAGACGTATCAAACCACTGATACGTCTCCAACGTATCTATAATTTTTTATTGTTCCATGCTATTATAGTATCTGTTTTGGATGTTTTATATGCATTATTATGCTATTTTATATTATTTTTGGGACTAACTTATTAACCTAGATCCCAGTGCCAGTTTCTGTTTTTTCCTTATTTTTGAGTTTTACAGAAAAGGAATATCAAACGGAGTCCAAACGAAATAAAACTTTACGATGATTTTTCTTGGACCAGAAGACCCACGTAGGACTTGGAGAGGAAGTCAGAAGAGTCCCCGAGGGCTCCACAAGCCCTCAAGGCGCGCCCTACGGGACTCCTCCAACCCTAATCTTTGGCCTATAAATTTAGAAATATTCCCAAACCAACAGAAGCGTCCACCAAAATACTTTTCCGCCGACGCAAGCCTCTGTTTCCGCGAGATCCCATCTTGGGGCCTTTTCCAGCTTCCTGCCGGAGGGGGATTCGATCACGGAAGGCATCTACATCAACTCTATTGCCCTACCGATGAAGCTTGAGTAGTTTACCACAGACCTACGGGTACATAGGTAGTAGCTAGATGGCTTCTTCTCTCTCTTTGATCTTCAATACAATGTTCTCCTCGATGTTCTTGGAGTTCTATCCGATGTAATATTTTTTTGCGGTATGTTTGTCGAGATCCGATGAATTGTGGATTTATGATCAGATTATCTATGAATATTATTTGAGTCTTTACTGAGTTCTTATATGCATGATTTGATATCTTTGTATTTCTCTTTGAATTATCTGTTTGGTTTGGCCAACTAGATTGGTTTTTATTGCAATGGGAGAGGTGCTTAGTTTTGGGTTCAATCTTGCGGTGTCCTCACCCAGTGACAAAGTAGGGGTAGCGAGGCACGTACTGTATTGTTGCCATCAAGGGTAAAAAGATGGGGTTTTCGTCTTATTGCTTGAGTTTATCCCTCTACATCATGTCATCTTACTTAAGGTGTTACTCCGTTCTTATGAACTTAATACTCTAGATGCATGCTGGATAGCGGTCGATGTGTGGAGTAATAGTAGTAGATGCAGGCAGGAGTCGGTCTACTTGACACGGACGTGGTGCCTATATTCATAATCATTGCCTTGGATATCGTCATAACTTTGCGCTTTTCTATCAATTGCTCGGCAGTAATTTGTTCACCCACCGTATTATTTTCTTTCAAGAGAGAAGCCTCTAGTGAAACCTATGGCCCCCCGGTTATATTTTCCATCATATATTTTCAGATCTATAAACCAAAAAACCCAAAAATACCTTGCTAAAATTTATTTACTTTTATTTTGTTTTACGTTTTAGTAATCTTTTATATCTATCTCTATCAGATCTCATCCTTGCAAGTGACCGTGAAGGGATTGACAACCCCTTTATCGCGTTGGGTGCAAGTGTTTGATTGTTTGTGTATGTGCATAGATTGGAGACTTGCGTGTATCTCCTACTGGATTGATACCTTGATTCTTAACTGAGGGAAATACTTATCTCTACTTTGCTGCATCACGCTTTCCTCTTGAAGGAAAAAATCAACGCAAGCTCAAGAAGTAGCAACCACCTACTCATGTGTTGAGATCAAGACATTCCAATCCTACCATAAGAATCTTGATTTCTAGCCTTCTCCAAGTTGCTTTCCACTCAAATCATCTTTCCACCATAGCCAAATCAGAGAGAGAGAGAGAGAGAGAGAGAGAGAGAGAGAGTTGAGTGTTGGCGAGACTATCATTTGAAGCACAAGACCAAGGAGTTCGTCATCAACACACCATCTATTACCTTTTGGAGAGTGGTGTCTCCTAGATTGGTTAGGTGTCGCTTAGGAGCCTCCATCAAGATGTGGAGTTGAACCAAGAAGTTTGTAAGGGAAAGGAGATCGCCTACTTCGTGAAGATCTACCCAGTGAGGCAAGTCCTTCGTGAGCGATGGCCATGGTGGGATAGACAAGGTTGCTTCTTCGTGGACCCTTCATGGGTGGAGCCCTCCGTGGACTTGCGCAGTCGTTACCCTTCGTGGGTTGAAGTCTCCATCAATGTGGACATACGATAACACCACCTGTCGGAACCACGCCAAAAATCTCCATGTCTCCATTGTGTTTGCCTTCTCCAAACCCTTCCCTTTACCTTCATATGCAATGCTTTACTTTCCGCTGCTATACTCTTAGAATTGCATGTGTAGGTTGATTGCTTGACTCGTGCTGATTGCTAAAATATGCCTACAACTAAAATTGGGAAAAGTATAGATTTTTATTTGGTCAAGTAGTCTAATCACCCCCCCCCCCCCTAGACATACTTTCCGAGGAGATCATATCCTACGTCCTGCTCTGATTATTTTATTGCATTGGGGGTGTAGAAAGTACAGAGTATCTACCATGAGGTTGTAATGTGTTTCTACGAGCTTGGCCCCTCAGTTTATATACATACCGGGGGGAGGGGAGGGTGTCCTACTATTACAAGATCATAATCGGCTACGTATGAAGAGACAGGGTTCTCCGTGAATCCCGCGTCTTCGAGTATACGTCTAGTCTTATGGATCTTCCTTATAGTCGTCATGTGCTGCCCGGAGTGGCCCAAGACGAAACCGACATGGGAGTCCTCAGCCCGGCTTACCAGACCGGGAGTCAACCTGGTGAGAGGCCCCTTAGTCGGGACACCATCAATGGAAAGCAGTGGACGGCGAATACCCCTCCTTCGAAGGAGAACCGAGGAACATCATAATCGGTATGAGTATGGGCAGACTCAATCCTTTTGGCAATATGAATAGCGAGCATAACACATGGTCTATGATTGAATGGATCTACAACCTCCAACGTGGCTCTGCAGGAAGCGAAAGTATCCATACATGTCTATTATAATTTAAGAGCCGAACTAACCGGGAAATGACTTGAACATGTAGTATCTCCAACTATTGAACACATCTGAGACTGGGGAAGGAGTCCGGTGGACGTCCCCATGTGTGTTTATTTCTATATAATATATTACTCGATAACTTGTACCACAGCACAAACCTGTCAATGTAGGCGAGATAATGCCAATGTAAATCTGGTGGGATGGATCGATGGGTTTGCGTCGGTTGTGCGTACTAAGTTGATGGCAAACAGCGACAGGCGTAATTGGTCTCCGCTCCTAGTCATGGTTTCCAATGCGATCCGTGTGGGGTGTCCTGTCTGCTGGCCAAGTCTCATCCGGATCCAACACGCAGTGGCCGGGATTAATGCTTTAAACTAATCCTTAGAACCCCACGTCCACATCCGTATCCAACACACAGTGGCTCACCATTCATGTCAAATGGTATATTATCTCTCGTGTTAGCTCTCGCATGCAACGTGCAGTGTATGGGTTCATCTCAGAGCAAGCATGATAGGATGATGTAGGTGGGTTGTAAGATTTTAAATAATATATTTTTGATGAGTTGAAGGAGAGGGAAAAAAAGCGGGCTACTAATTAACAGCCAGCTGTAGCATGTGCTTCTACACATTTTGTGTGGGAGAGAGACAGAGAGAGTGGCGGGTCATGTATCAACAAAGTAGTACATATTTGTATGTAACTATTGTACTCCCTCCGTCCTTTTTACTCCGCGTATTAGATTTGTGTCAAGTTAAACTTTACAAAATTTGACTAAATTTGTATTAAAAAATATCGACATCTACAATACCAAATACGTATACTATGAACTATATTTCATAATGAATCTAACAATATTGATTTGATATTGTTAATGTTGATATTTTTTATATAAGTTTGTTCAAAGTAAAGATACTTTGACTTCGGACAAAACTTATATGCAGACTAAAAATGATCGATGGAGTATTTGCCGGCTATAAACTTGACTGTAGGTGATGTGGCAAGATCAGCAACTAGCTATGCTATTAACCATGCTCTCACGGGCGAACCAACCTATGGTTGGATGGTTAGAGGGACTGTGGTATCCCCAGCCCACCAGGGTTCAAATCCTGGTGCTCGCATTTATTCCTGGATTTATTTCAGGATTTTCGGCGATGCGCATTGAGTGGGAGGAGACGTTTCCGTCGATGACGAGGCGCCTACGATGACTTTATAAATCTCAAAATGATAAGCCGGCTCAGTCTTTCAGAGGTGCTCATAGGGGTAGGGTGTGCGTGTGTGCGTTTATAGGGGTGAGTGTATGCGCGTGTATATAAGCGCTTGTGTTTGTATTGATGTTAAAAAAAACCATGCTCTCATGGAACAAACAAGATTTCCTTGCATGCAACCAATGGAATGTCAGCGTGCCCGCAGCAACCAACCCAATGCATGACCTTAAAATAGCACGGGGCAAACAACCATTCCTTTGCATGCAACCAATGAAACGACCGGGCAGCATTCTTTGATGACGCCATTGCTGAGGTTAGGTTGAAGAAGTAGGTGCAAGCAAATATAGTAAAAACCTTGTTTCGACCGCGGCAAGCGTTTGACGTCACGTGGTGACACCAGCTGACAGTGACCGACGGACACGCTAATAACCAGGACGGACGGAGGTGGTACGTACTACTTCCTCCGTTCCTAAATACACGCGCATACACCGCATTTGCTAGTATATAAAAGAGAGCAGAATGATCTCTTACAATACATAAACCGCATTTGCTAGTACTAGAAGTACGTAGCAGCCATAGTGCAGTTCGTCTCGGACGATATGGCGGGCGCGGCCTCGTTCAGCTTGAACGTCCAAGTTGGCGAGCTGCCCGAGCTCGCCAACTTGGACGACGCGACGGAGGGCCGACGGCTGGTCGAGCACCTGGTGTGCGCCATCGGCCTCGCCACCGCCTGCATGTCGGTCGCCCTGGCCATCTACAAGGCCCCGGCCGGCGTCTTCGACGGCCACGCAGGCGCCTACTACGCGTCCGTCGTCTCCGCCGGCGTCGTCGGCCTGGCCGAGGCCTGCACGGCGGTCGTCTGGCTGTCGGCCGGCGCGGATGGCCCGCGGCAGGGGCAGCAGCAGCGCATCCTGCGCCGGTGCGTTCTCTGCGCTTCGCTCTTGCCTCTGGCGGTCATGTCGGGGCTCGGTGGAGTCCGCATGCTAGTCAAGTAGCGAAAAATAATTGCTGGCCCTGCCCTTTGCCTCCTTGTAATGTAAACTATGCACGTCTTGTTTATACGTATATGTAGTTGCATCTTGCATGCATGCACTCTTTACGATCGTCCCCCTATATTACATTGCTGCTGTACATGATATACTCCCTCCCCATCAAAATACTCCCTTCGTTTCTAAATATATGACGCTTTGGTAGTTTAGATTACTTATTTGACACTATCATGGTGTCAAAAGCGTCTTATATTAAGTTACAAAGGAGTACTAGTATATGATAATGAAGTACTCCATGTACTCACCTGTCCAGCCGTAAGGATCATCTCCTTGCAAACCACCTTAGTTTTTTCAACAAACACCTTCAGAGTTTTTTGACCTAAATTGTTTTGAGGTTGCTTACCACATACACCATGTGGTAACATCTTCAGAGTTCATACACCATGATATTTTTTATTATTTTATTTTATTTTTTGAGAATAATAATATCCACGACAATACACAGATGGTAGAAAATCCTACCTGACGCTCCGGGCTTCAAAACTTCGTATGCCGCACGGAGCGCTGAGCCATGGGCCAGGGCCATTACTAGTTTTCAGCGAGGAATTATATGTGTGTATCATTTTTGTATGCTTCTGTTAGGCCTTTTTTTTACTTTCCTCTTTCTAGTGTTTTATTTTTTAATTTTTTTCTTGAGTTTATTTTCTTTTGGGGGTTTATTTTTTTCTTTTTTTTATATTTTGCTCTTTTAAATTTACAAACATTTTCTTTAAATTTGTGAACGTTTTTTAGAACTCGGGAACATTTTTCTGAACACTTTTACTCCATGCAAGAATATTTTTAATATTCATAAAAAATCTATCAATATTTCTCAAATTGATAGTTTTTGCTCCTCACATAAGATGTCTTAACTCAAACTGCATAAATTTTGATCAAATTTATTAGAAAATATCAACATCTACATTATTAAAGATATACAATACAGGAATTAATTTCACGATGCATTTAATGATATTGATTTGATATTGTGAATGTTTTTTCAACAATTCGGTCCAACTTGACTAAAGCTTATAAGAGGACTAAAAAGAAACGGAGAGAGTATTGATGAAGATTTTAAATTTCTTGAAGATCCAAGCCCCCTCCTAATGCCAAGATGGCATCCGAAGGCGAGGGAACCAAAAATTCCTTGTGGCGGTTGTTTGCGTTCCTTCATTACTTGGGGCATGTTCGGATGTCCTCCCAACTCCAAAAACTCCTCAAATTCAGCTTCTGATTGTAGCTTCTAGCTCCACACAGTGCCAGGAATCCTGTTTGGTAGCATCACTGGCTTCTTACATCGCCACCATGGGCCAGCGGCATCGGTGGCCTGTTTGAGCACCTTAATGGGCCGTCTAGAACCAGCCCAAGTGAGCCAGCTTCTGTACGAGAGAGGGGTTCGAGGGGAAAGGGTCGTGTAGTTCTATTTCGACGGGGAGTTTCTTTAGCGGGGGGCAATTCTCTATAAATATGTCGAACCCTCAGCTTCTCAATTCGGTGGTGTCGGTGTCAAAACCGGCCGATCTCGGGTAGGGGGTCCCGAACTGTGCGTCTGAGGATCGAGGGTAACAGGAGACAAAGGGGACACGATGTTTACCCAGGTTCGGGCCCTCTTAATGGAGGTAAAACCCTACTTCCTGCTTGATTGACTTTGATGAGTATAGGGGTTACAAGAGTTGATCTACCTCGAGATCGTAAAGGCTAAACCCTAGATGTCTAGCCTATATGAATTCGGATAGCCTCTACAGACCAACCCCTCCGGTTTATATAGACACCGGATGGGCCTAGGGTTGTACTGAGTCGGTTTACACAGAAAGGAAACTATACATCCGGACGCCAATCTTGCCATCCACGCAATGGAGAGTCCCATCCGGACACGGGGAAAGGTCTTCTACCTTGTATCTTCACAGCCCATCAGTCCGGCCCATGTTACATAGCCCGTACACCCGAGGATCCCTTAATCCAGGACTCCCTCAGTAGCCCTTGAACCAGTCTTCAATGACGATATATTCGGCGCGCGGTTTGTCTTCGGCATTGCAAGGCGGGTTCCTCCTCCGAATACTTCAAAGCAATCTTCTGAATAAAAGAACTGTATCCGGCTCTGAATGATAGTCACAACCCTCAACCATGAAGGTAAAATACTTAGTCAAAGTAATGTCCATCAACTGACAACTTTTTCGGCGAAACGTCACATCTAGCCTCTTTATCATTTCAAACCGTTTTTTGCCTCCTGCTTCGCGTTTCGAGACGCGGACTCTATTGACACGTCTCGTCAAAGCGGAGATCGTGCCCACTTATTGCGGGATCCTCATCAAATACGGGTTTGGGTAATCCAACCGTGCCATTCGCACGACCCCTTGGGAACAGGCGAGTTTTAAGGCTTGAGGGGGGCGCTTGATATTCACTACCTATATAAGTGGATAAAGATCCATCTTTTCACCCCACGACTTCTTCCTTCTCCTGCTTCCCTATCCTCAAGCTCCAGCGCCCAAGCTTCAACCCTTCCCACCACCACCAACCTCTCCAGTCATGTCCGGATCTGGCTCGAAGGGCAAGTGGGAGGCCTCCTCCGTCACGGAGAAGGACGTAAAGGACCTCCGGGAGGCGGGGTACCTGTCTACGGACATTGCACACAGGCTCCCTGCCAAGGAGCAAGTTATCCCCACCCCGGAGCCTAGCGAAAGGGTGGTGTTCATCCCTCACTTCCTTCGCGGACTAGGGTTTCCCCTCCACCCCTTTTCCCGCGGCCTCATGTTCTACTACGGGCTAGATTTCCATGATCTAGCCACAAATTCTTTCCTGCACATCTCGGCGTCCATCGTCGTGTGTGAGGCACTACTCCGCATCCCCCCACACTTCGGCCTGTGGCTCAAGGTCTTCAACGTGAAGCCGAAGGTGGTCGACGGGCAGCACGCGGACTGCGGTGGTGCCATGGTGAGCAAAGTCCCCAAAACCACTTGGAATAAAGGGGCCTTTGTGGAGACCGTCAAGTTCTGGCAGCAGGAGTGGTTCTACATCACCGAACCCCGCGGCGCCAGTGAAGGAAATATGCCCTAGAGGCAATAATAAAGTTGTTATTTATATTTCCTTATATCATGATAAATGTTTATTATTCATGCTAGAATTGTTTTAACCCGAAAACTTAGTACATGTGTGAATACATAGACAAACAGAGTGTCACTAGTATGCCTCTACTTGACTAGCTCGTTAATCAAAGATGGTTAAGTTTCCTAGCCATAGACATGAGTTGTCATTTGATGAACGGGATCACATCATTAGAGAATGATGTGATTGACTTGACCCATTCCGTTAGCTTAGCACTTGATCGTTTAGTATGTTGCTATTGCTTTCTTCATGACTTATACATGTTCCTATGACTATGAGATTATGCAACTCCCGAATGCCGGAGGAACACTTTGTGTGCTACCAAACGTCACAACGTAACTAGGTGATTATAAAGGTGCTCTACAGGTGTCTTCGATGGTGTTTGTTGAGTTGGCATAGATCGAGATTAGGATTTGTCACTCCGATTGTCGGAGAGGTATCTATGGGCCCTCTCGGTAATGCACATCACTATAAGCCTTGCAAGCAATGTGACTAATGAGTTAGTTGCGGGATGATGCATTACGGAACGAGTAAAGAGACTTGCCGGTAACGAGATTGAACTAGGTATTGAGATACCGACGATCGAATCTCGGGCAAGTAACATACCGATGACAAAGGGAACAACGTATGTTGTTATGCGGTTTGACCGATAAAGATCTTCGTAGAATATGTGGGAGCCAATATGAGCATCCAGGTTCCGCTATTGGTTATTGACCGGAGACGTGTCTCGGTCATGTCTACATAGTTCTCGAACCCGTAGGGTCCGCACGCTTAACGTTCAGTGAGGATCGGTATTATGAGTTTATGTGTTTTGATGTACCGAAGGTAGTTCGGAGTCTCGGATATGATCACGGACATGACGAGGAGTCTCAAAATGGTCGAGACATAAAGATCGATATATTGGACGACTATGTTTGGACATCGGAATGGTTCCGGGTGAGTTCGGGCATATACCGGAGTACCGGGAAGTTACCGGAACCCCCCGGGAGGTATATGGGCCATATTGGGCCATAGTGGGAGAGAAGAGAGGGAGGCATAGGAGGGGGTGCGCCCCCCTCGAGCCCAATTCGAATTGGGTGCCCCCCCTTTCCTTCCCCCTCTCTCCCCCTTCCTTCCTCTCCTACTCCAACTAGGGAAGGGGGGAATCCTACTCCCGGTGGGAGTAGGGCTCCCCTAGGGCGTGCCATAGAGAGGGCCGGCCCCTCCCCTCCTCCACTCCTTTATATACGGGGGAGGGGGCACCCCATAGACACACAAGTTGATTGTTTAGTCGTGTGCAGAGCCCCCCTCCACAGATTTCCACCTCGGTCATATCGTTGCAGTGCTTAGGCGAAGCCCTGCGCTGGTAGCTTCATCATCACCGTCATCACGCCTTCGTGCTAACGAAACTCTCCCTCGACACTCTGCTGGATCGTGAGTTCGTGGGACGTCATTGAGCTGAACGTGTGCTGAACTCGGAGGTGCCGTGCGTTCGGTACTTGGATCGGTCGGATCGTGAAGACGTACGACTACATCAACCGCGTTGATAAAACGCTTCCGCTTACGGTCTACGTGCGTACATGGACAACACTCTCCCGCTCATTGCTATGCATCACCATGATCTTGCGTGTGCGTACGAAATTTTTTGAAATTACTACGTTCCCCAACAGCCAGATGGGCGGCCGCTCCTGAGTTTAGATCCGGACCCCCAACGCGGCTCGCGTCGTGGACCAACAAGGGTCTAGACTGGGGGTCGACCGCGGAAGTGATGACGCCGCAGAAGCGCATCAAAAATATGATAAGCAAGAACACCAGTCTCACTGACGTGATTCAGGTGATGCTCTTCCGCCAGATCCTCCCCTGCCAACTCCGGCCTCTCCATATGTGTGAGTTCAATCCGGAAGGCCCCCGAACCCTGCAGCGCTTCTTCGGCACAATGCACGAAGAGATCTGGAAGCTGCTCTTGAAGGCCCAGAAGACGTGGCCAAAGAAGACCGAAGACATCGGCCTCGACAGCGAGAATCCGGCCACTCCAGTAAGTGTATTATCCAAACATACCTTTGGTCAATAAATTATTAGGCATAATAAGTTTTTCGTCCCTCTCACAGGGTTGGACAGCGAAGGCGGAGCGGATCAAGTGCACGGCGCCACTGCCTGAAGATCCGGCCACACCCCATCTCATGAAGATACTGGTTCCGGCGCCCTACCAGGCGCCAGAGAAGAAAACCAAGAAGAAGAGCAAGGAGGCCAAGGGCAGCCTCTGCCATAAGGGTACTTCGGACGCCGTGCCCGAAGATACTGAAGGCCCCTCCTCCCACGAGGGAGACGAAGATGAAGAGGAGGAGGAGGCAGAAAGTGATTCTCTCCTCAAGGGGAGGAGAAAGAAAAGGGCGGCCTCCACAAAGCCGGAGGAGGGGTGTCCAAGAGGGAGAAGATAACCCTCTCGGATGGTTCGGATTCCGATGCCGAACACATCCCCAAGAAGCGCCCCAGGGCAAAGCCCCTAGCCACATCGTGAATAGCCACATCGTGAGTAGCCACATCGTGAGTAGCCACATCGTGAGTATCAAAGGATACTTTACAAATATCTGGTCTTTTATGTTTTCAATGTAACATATTATGTTGTGTGTATTTCAGTCCTGCTCGCGACCTCCCCCATCCATCGCTATCTGAGGGGAGCTCTCTGGCACCGGAGATAGTGGAGAGCGAGACGCCTCTGCCAGCCTCTCCGCCAACCACCACGGATGACACCGAGGTGTTGTCCCGAAGGGTCTCTCCGGGCCACGGAGAGGTGAGGGGGGCTGGCAATACGGCGCCTGAGGGTGAAGCCTCGGCTGCCGAGAACATGGGGGTGCGACCCCTATGGAGACCGATGCGGGGTCCTTGACCAGTCCGGCCCCCAGCCGAACAATATTCTGGAGACCCACATGGCTCCGGAATCGAGCGAGCAACCCCCTTTGAAGGAGGGGGGCGTCGACTAAGACGGCAACCTCCACTAATCCGGAGGCGCCGAATACTCTGGCGGAGGCACTTAAACATGCTGCCATCATGGAGGAGCACCGCACCCTAATGGGTGTGGTGGTTGAGAAGGTTCAGTCCGCAAAGAGCGGGATGAACGAGGCCTTTACCAGCCTGCTAAGAGGCTTCGAGGTATGCGACGTAATACTCTTAGATGCTTTTCATATAAAGGAAATATGCATGTATGTAGATAGTAGCCCCTAAGACTCTGTTCGGTTTTGAAAAAGGCCGAACAGAGGATCAAGTGGTAATCGCAGGAGGTGACGTACTTGTCTATTGGATAAACAGGCTTCCCTGTTGGCGGCAACCGACCAGGCCGCGGAAGTTTCCGAACTCAAGCAGAAGCTGAAGCTGGCCGACGATGATATCGACCGCATTAACAAGCGGTTCGATGAGGCGCAAGGTATGCTTGTACGTTTAAAAGATTTTTAATCATATATCTAAAGAGATATGCAAAGTCATAGTGTAACTCCTGGACTGCGATGATTACGATTGTAGGTAGCGCGGCTGAGGTCGAGACCCTCAAGAGTGCCCTTGCGCAAGCCAAGGAGCAGGCGAAGGCGAGCAAAGCGACCACTGACAAAGCGGCTGCGGATTTAAAGACCGAACAGGTCGCCCGCCGCCAGTACGAGGAGAGGGTGACCGAGGTGGAGCAAGAGCTCAAGGACGCCACCGGCAAGTGCGAGGCCTTGGAGGAGAAGAATACGGCCCAGGCGGCTGAACTCGCCAAGGCCCTCCAAGAGGCCAAGGAGGCGCGGACCGAGTCCCGGGCAGCTCGTGAGGAGATCCGGCAGGCCGAATGGCTGGTAAGCCCTTTCTTTTGCAGAGTATATTTGGCGGTTAAAGATATGCCTTGCTCACTCGACTATGGAGTTCTCCAGACGCCTTTGCGGATCTTCCGAAGAGTGCTGCCGACGCCGCGCAGTTCTTCCGGGCCCAATAAGGGAACACAACGAAGAAGCTCTTCTGGTCATAGTACCTGGCGCCAGAGCGTCCGGCGTTGTTGAACAACCAGATGATGCAGCTGGCGGAGCTGCATAGGATGTCCGGCTTGGCCATGAAGGACGTCATAGTCCGGCTTTGGCCAACCGAACCCATTCCTAGCAGCTACTTCAGCCTGGTAAGGCGACTCACGACGCGCTGCCCCGAATTGAAGCTGTCAAGCGCTCGGCGTTCATAGAAGGTGCGCGGATGGCCTTTGCCCGTGTGCAAATGCACTGGGCAAAGATGAAGGCCATCATCATGGCGACCGAGGGCCCACTGCAAGCCAGAGCGGTATTTTGACGACGTCCTGGAGGGTGCCCAATTAATAGAGGGCCAATGCTCGAAGGATATCATGTTTGAGTGAATGTATCCGAGCTATCAGATGTTGTTTTGTGAACCAAGGCTGTGTAATATATTTATATCTTTATCTGAAATTACTTTCCTCATGTGCGGCTGTTTTTAATTCTGAGAGTTTACCAGTCGTCGGCTTCAGCCCCCACGTAGATGCTACGGGGGTGTTCAGAATAGCGCACGATCACACTTGACCCAACGTCTTGGTCCGTAAAGGAGGTGTCTGCGCAACGAACCAGGCAATCAGACTATGCGGCTTTATCACTTTCACTTAGCCATAGGAGTTTGACGGTGGGGCTAAGTACTAGCCCCTGGTGCGTATGCGGCTATCTGAACTGGGATGCCTTAGGCACATGACTGGACGGAAGCCAGTCCTTCGCATAATACGGAAGAAATCATAAAAGATTTATAGCAAGTCGCCGAATCACCGACCAGCTCTCGTTGTATCATGACAGTTAGTTTTCGGCTTTCTCTACTGAGGTGTTTGATCGGACGAACCAGAAACACAATCGCAGTAGTTCTCCCTTTACTACCCTAGCCGAACAAGCGGAACGTAAGGTAGTAATCACAAGAGCCGGGCAACCCAACTATTGACCAAAGACATGATTCGAAGCTGATGCATATAATGCCAAATTCGGGACGCCAAAGTATACTCTAGAAGTGTTCGGACTTTTTGAGAATATATGGGCCAAATAGAGCCCCTGGTACGTAGGCTGTACCAAAGTATATATGGCAATGTGATGCAAAGAGGGAATACGGATTATGAAATAAACCAACACTGAACAAGGGTTGGTAAAAAGTTGTTCCCATTATAATCTGATTGATACGTCAAAACGTGTGATTACAGATAATGCCATAATATTCAAGGCTATTTTACATGCCGAGAATTTGTTAACAAGGGGAAGCTGTATACAGGTCATAAAAGGGAAGAGGTAGTCTTGAAGATCCCTTGGACAACCTGCCGCATGTCTGCGCCGCTTTCGCCATGGTGAAGATCCTTTGAGAGGAGCAATCGACGATCGTGTATATAAAAGGGGCCTAGGAAAGGGGCCCTTGTGCAACCGTAAACTGGTTAGGTTTTAAAGAACCTGTAATATGGGAAAAAGGTAAAACAAAAAAGATTAAGGGCAAATAGGGTCAAGCCGCACTATAGACCTTGTCCGCAGTGTGTCTCCGTCGTTGCCCAGGGTATTTTGAGTGCGTAATTATGCACACGCGGTACATATACCGCGGTTGTGTGGGGCGATCGACGGAGGCAGGACTGCTAGTCCGGCTCCGGATTCACCAAGTTGTCATTATGCGGAGCAGGCCGGACTCGTTTAACAGTGTCCGGGGGTTTGATGGCCGGTGAGTTATTCGGCTTGATGAGGTCGTTCTGTACTTCGGCTGCAAGGGCCGCAGTGTGCTCCTCAGTATGGAGGGAGCGCTCCATGTTTCCATTGACTGTAATAACGCCGCGGGGTCCAGGCATTTTGAGCTTTAGGTAGGCATAATGTGGGACTGCATTGAAGCGGGCAAAGGCGGTACGTCCGAGCAGTGCGTGATAACCACTGCGGAAGGGGACGATGTTGAAGATCAAGTCTTGCTTCGGAAGTTGTCCGGTGAACCGAAGACTACTTCCAATGTTAATGAGCCCGTGCAGCGGGCCTCGACGTCGGGTATCACTCCTTTAAAGGTGGTGTTACTAGGCTTGATTCTTGACGGGTCAATACCCATTTTACGGACAGTGTCTTGATAGATCAAGTTAAGACTGTTGCCGCCGTCCATAAGGACTAGAGTGAGATGGTATCCGTCGATAATTGGATTGAGGACCAGGGCTGCCGAACCTCCATGACGGATACTGGTCGGGTGGTCCCTACGATCGAAGGTGATCGGACAAGCCGACCACGGGTTGAATTTAGGGGCGACAGGCTCGACGGCGTAGACGTCCCTTAGTGCGCGTTTGCGCTCCCTTTTGGGGATATGCGTGACACATATCATGTTCACTGTTTTCACCTCAGGGGGAATTTCTTTAGTCCCCCTGTGTTCGGTGGGCGGGGCTCATCATCGTCCTCGCTTGGCGGCCCTTTCCCCTTGTGTTCGGTATTTAACTTACCGGCCTGTTTGAAGACCCAACAGTTTCTGTTGGAATGATTGGAAGGTTTGTCTGGGGTGTCGTGAATCTGGCAAGGCCGATCGAGTATTTTGTCCAAATTAGATGGGCCATCTTTATTTCCTTTGAATGGCTTCTTCCGCTGACCGGATTTAGAGCCACTGAATCTCGTGTTAACCGCTATGTCTTCGGTTTCTTCATTGTTGTTTCGACGCTTATGTTTGTTGCGTCGTGGCCTGCCGTTGCCATCCCTGGCTTCGGAGGTGCCAGGGTCGCTGGTGCTGTTGCTTCCACTACAAAAAAAAGACACATCTGTGACATTTTGGGCCGAACGAAAAAAATTTCTGTCATACTTATGACACTTCTATGACAATAATTGTGACAAAACACGGTATCATCATAGATGTGGTGGGGTCCTACTTCTATGACAGAAAATGGGCTTTTCGTCCTGGGCGGGCCGGAGACGCAGCTACATGACATTCTTTGGGCCGTCCATGACAGAAAAAACCGTGGTAGAAGCGAGGGCGAGGAAAAATATCGGGGTGTTCCCGGTTACGGTGGGTGGTCGGGGCCGAGCGATGTGCGTTTCTCTCGTACACGCACGCGCGTGGGTGCGAGGCGTTGGGCTCTAACTGAACCCGGTCGAGGCGTTCGGCTCTAACTGAACCCGAGCGAGGCGTTCGGCTCTAACTGAACCCGAGCGATTGCACTGCAGGCTACGCGTTACTGAACCCGAGCGATCGATCGATGGCTGTTAACTTAACCCGATCGAGCGATTCCTTCGCTACTGCTGCTAACTGAAGCCGGTTGATGATGCCTCTGGATGAACAGTGAGCATTGCTGGGGGGTTTGGATGAACAGTTCCCGGTGGGGGTGGATGAACAGGACCCCGTGGTGTTGCCTCTGGATGAACAGGACCCCGATCGATCGAGCCGGTTGGGGCTAGATGAACAGGACCCCGTGGAGGGCTGGATGAACAGTAGACGGTGGAGGGCTGGATGAATTGTAGCCCGTGGAGGGGTGGTTGAACAGGAGCCCGTGGAGAGGGCTGGTTGAACAGTAGCCGGTGGAGTAGCGCGCGGTGGAGGCTGGATGAACAGGAGCCCGTGGATGAACAGTCGCAGGTGGAGGCTGGAGGAGGTCGACGGTGGATGAACAGTAGCCCGTGGAGGCTGGAGGGGGTCAACGGTGGAGATGAATAGTATCCCGTGGAGTCCCGTTTTGCGGTACGCCACACCCCTCCCGATGAACAGGACCCCCGTTTCGACCGTAGCGCTCCAACACAAGTTTGTTTCCTCCGTTTTGCGGTACGCCACACCCCTCCCGATCAACAGGACCCCCGTTTCAACCGTAGGAGGTCTGTTTCCTCCGTTTTGCGGTACGCCAGACCCCTCCCGATGAACAGGATCCCGTTTCGTACGTGGTCGGTCGAACACAAGGCCGTTTCCTCCGTTCTGCGGTACGCCAGGCCTTGTTTCCATCGGTTGTTCCGTCCAAGCCCTCCCGATGAACACGATGACGCATTCCGTTCTGACCCAGCCGGTTGGCTCCCCATGAACACGACGACGATGCAGTTTCTCCATTCTGACCCAGCCATGTACACGAGCCCTGACCGTACGTATGCGCGAGTAGGCGTTCGAGACCCTGCCCGTATGTACGTACGTGGCCGTATTTTCTTTCTTGCACACTGGCCGCTGTACGTACGTGTACATGCTATGTGCGCGCCTCTACTACGACACGTGCGCGCCTCTACATCGACCAGTATGTACGTACACGTTCGCGACCAGAATGACAACGCTACGTACGCTTCGACCAGGTGGGTCCCGACTGTCAGTCACTTCCTTGCCTGCGAAGATGTAGCTGGTGGGTCCCAGCAGTCAGGGGAAACGTTTTTTTCGCGAAATACGGTGGCCCGTCCAGTGGGTCCCTGCTGTCAGGTGGAGAAATAATTATTTTGCGCGTAATAAGGAGGCACTTCCTTGCTGCGGCGGTGGACCCAGCTGCCAGCCTCTCCACGTACAGTCCACGTCCGATGGAGGCCGTTCCTTGACCACGTTGACCATGCCGCGCCGAGAGCACCAGGGTGGTGGACGACGGCGAGGCCTAGGAAGGGGACGACGCGGAGCCGGGAAAGACACGGCAGTGGAAGCCCGCGCGGAGAGGAGTACGAGGGTTCACTGGTTCGGCTGCGGTGTGAGGCTGCCGTCACTGCAGAATAACAGGGGGTGTGGGTGAGTGGAGGGATGGCCTGGCCAGCGGTGGGAGTAGTAGGGGGCGGTGAGGCCTCCGCGGCAACACAGCCGGCCACGGGAGGCAGGAGCACGAGGCACGGCCGGCGCTGGTTTGGGCGGCTGGAGCAAGAAGACCAGAGGTTGAAGAAGCACTACGGCCGTTGGATGGACATCGTACGGTCACTGGAGCTAGAATCGTGCATATTGACTAAGTTGACAAAGCCCTCCGTCCCCGTCAACTTAGTAGGCCCACAAGTCAGCCTGCCACTATACTGGGTCCCAGCTAACAGGGGGAGTATTCATTTCTTTGTGCGTAATAAGGAGGCACTTCCTTGCGTGCAAAGATATAGCTGGTGGGTCCGAGCTGTCAGTGGCGGTAACGTTTTTTTTTGCGAAATACGGTGGCCCGTCCTGTGGGTTCCCGCTGTCAGGTGGAGGAATAATTATTTTGCGCGTAATAAGGAGGCACTTACTTGCTGCGGCCGTGGACCCAGCTGTCAGCCTCTCCACGTACAGTCCATGTCCGATGGAAGCCGTTCCTTGACCACGTTGACCACACCGCGCCGAGAGCACCAGGGCGGTGGACGACGGCGAGGCCTAGGAAGGGGACGACGCGGAGCCGGGGAAGACGCGGTAGTGGATGCCCACGCATAGAGGAGTACGAGGGTTCACTGGTTCGCTGCAGTGTGAGGCTGTCGTCACCACAGAATAACAGGGGGTGTGGGTGAGTAGAGGGATGGCCTGGCCAGTGGTGGGAATAGTAGGGGGCGGTGAGGCCTCCGCGGCAGCACAGCCGGCCACGGGAGGCAGGAGCATGCGGCACGACCGGCGCTGCTTTGGGCGGCTGGAGCAAGAAGACCAGAGGTTGAAGAAGCACTACGGCCGTTGGATGGACATCGTACGGTCACTGCAGCTAGAATCGTTTATATTGACTAAGTTGACAAAGCCCTTGGTACGCGTCAACTTAGTAGGCCCACAGGTCAGCCTCCGAAACGGTGCGCTCCAGATGTTAGGGGGAGGAATCATTTTTTGGGCGGCTGAAGCAAGAATATCCAATATTGAAGAAGAAGCACGACATCCGTTGGATGGACATCCAACGGCCATAGCTGCCAGAACCGTGTGTTGTTGACAAAGCCTTGCATACGCGTCAACTTAGTTTTTTTAGGGGACACGTCAACTTAGAAGGCCCACAAGTGTGTGGCAGAGAACATATATAGCCCATTTGCGATTTGTAAGAATGTACAGCCCATTTTTTAATTCTAATGGAATTTAATACAGCCCATTTATAGTTTGTTAAAAGTACAGCCCATTTTCTAGCTAGGACAACGATTAATAATTTCAACCAACCGCTCAAAACAGAATTCAAAAAAAATCCCACATTTTTATGGGATCCGAAATATTTTTATCCGAAATTTCTAGTCAGATTAAATATAATTTCAAAATAAAGTTGTATTACGTTAAAATCCAACGAAATATTGCACGCGCAACAAGTAATGAAATTAAAATTTTCAAATTCCAAAAGTAATATATTTTTTAAACTAATTACATGTTTGGTGCATTTTTTTATAGTTACTGCCCGGTTATTATAATTACATCCCATTTATTATTTCTTAAAGTCCATTTTGTTGTTAAGCCTAATGCATACCTCCTAGGAAAGTTTGCAGCCCATCGGGGCGGAGAATAACAAGTTGATCCGGATATTGTGTACAACTGTCGGCCCAGATGTTGAAAAAAAGGCCTGTGTAGTACAGTACAACCTAACATGGCTACTCAGCCCACATTCAGCGACGCTGGAAAGGCCCAAACAAGGCTTATGTACAACCTTTTGAAGTCACTGAGCTCAATTAATAACTTAAGAAAAAAGTTAGATTACAGTGGAACCTAATTAAAAGCTGTCACGAGCAAATAAATAATTCAATGGGTCCCACTTGTGCGTGTGTGCGTGTGTGTGTGAGAGAGACCCATCGGTCGATGCTCGTAAATACATCTTCCAGCCATATGCATTCCTGATGCTCAGTGAAAACTTATATAGTTGACACAATCATATAGAACATCATAGCACACTGAACTTGCATACAAAAATTTCACGCAGGCGGCACAATCAGGACGGAAGCAGTGGATCGCTACGGGTAGGGCTATGTTGAAACCAACAACTCGTACATAATGGTTCATCGTCTTTATCAATGACAGGGAAATATCTTGAATGATGTGCAAACAAAACAGACTGACAACACAATAAGTTCTGCTAGCACATTAAGTTGACGTACAGCCTTTCTAAAAAAAGTTCAGGTACAAAATTAGAACAGGTCACAATCAAATGTACTGGCACATCAGTGCTTCACACCCATAGCTCGGATTTAACTAGTATCTGACAAGATTCAGTTGTTACCTCAAATTAGAGCACATCCAGGCAGCCAGCCCTGCCTCTTCTCCCAAAGAAGCAGTGGCCTCTGCCGCGCGATGGAGTAGGCCATGTGCCATCCATCGTTCCGAGCAACACGGGGAAAGTATGATGTTGACTCCTGTAATGGACGTCGTCGACGGATCCTGGCACCAGCGGCGGCGGCAGGACTTTGATTGATGGATTGACCACTTCTTCGACATGCACGAACACTCGATACAGGTACATCCCTAACGTGGTCCGCGGCGGCCTTGGTGGCGACGAATAGTACAACCCCGGTTCCTGCACCGGTATCTCAACACCAATCACCTTCGGTATGGTGGACGGCTTCTTCATCCATGCCATAACCGTCAGAGCCCAGCTGTCTAAAGGAACAAACATACTTACGAGCTCACCTCCAAGGTCGTTGATAAGCTCATTCATGGACTCGCTGTTCCCAGCACGTCGAGGCATGCCGTGGAAGGTAAGCTTTGTTAAAAACTCAAGCTCAGAGGGCACCGAGCCCCATCCTGGGTGCCACCGATCAAAGCTCACCAGTGCGCCATCGCAGAACAAACACCGGGAAGATTCGAACACACGACTGTAGTCGAAAGTTGTCCGGAACCTGACGAAGAAATCAACCGGTGGCGGACAGACTTCGACGGGCAAGTCACTTATTTGGATGCCGTGCGCAATGCCAAGAGCTTTGACAAGGTCGTCCGGCGAGACAGGAGGCCGGTCGCCGTTGATGGTTACCATCAGCACTTTGTCGGCAAACTGGTCGTCAAGCGCCGCCATGCCACTGTTGAGCGACAGCACGCAGCGACCGAAGGCAAGACGGACCTCGGGATCTCCAGCTCGGAGATCCGCGTTGACGGGCGACATGATAGTGAGCTTAAGTACAGGGAGTACAGGAGGGGGATTTGGGGGAACTGGAGTAGGAATCGAGATTCCAGAGGTGGGGGAGGGCGGGAGATTGGGGATGAAAAGGTAGCTTGAATTTCAAACACGCGCCAATATGCTCTCAGCGCGCAAGCGCATGGAAACACCGGTGGCGCCCACATGTCGGCCTAAGAGTCCTTATTCTTTCTTTTTTGGAGAACCTGGCCTTTTTTTGAGGATCTTTTGAGATCCCGGCCTGAGAGTCATAATTGACCTGTTTGGCATTGCGTTACTACTCAGCCCATATTCAACGACGCCTCACTGGTCCAAACAAGTGTGCATCATCGAAAAGACACTGAGCTCAAATTATATAACTTGAAAAAAGGAGATACACTCTGAACACTGGAGAATGGTGATGCCCTCATTTAGCCCACCAGTAGTTTGAGACAATAAACAGTTCGAAACAACAATATATACAACATTCAAACACTGACTAGTGACTACTACTGACATAAACAGCAAGACATGATAGTTCATAAGAAGTCTTGCTACACCACCAAAACGCACCCATCTGCAGCGCTCAGACTCTCATGATCCAGACGAGAATGACATTCTAAACAGAGGCAACTATTACATAGTAAGACTAACATAGACGAGGATGGCCAAATGACAAGGAATATGCATAACAAAAGAAAGAACTACCCATCCAGAACAAGCAGCAGAGACAACAAAGTCATTCGAAGAGATGATCCAACGCCATCATAATTTGCAGCCCCGCTTCAGCGACCAATGATCCGGAGACACCAGTACTCCACCCTTTCGATGCAACAGCCCAATTACCTATCAGCCTGAAGGCTTGAACCACATCACTGCCTGTCGTAATTGAGACATCCAAGGATCAAAGTTAATCCGGATGCCTTTGTCATTCTCACCTTCTTTTGGCTGCAGGCTGTATCGTTGACAATCAGGGGAGTTTGCTCCCGAACTCCTAGGGCTCGCCGTGTAGACCCAATTTTCCATAGCAAACAGAGCCTCTCTGCCATCAAGGTCCTTGCCAACGGTGATCTCCTGGTTAATCAGATAATTGAGTCCGAGAAATAGAGAGTGTGAACCAAGGCTGTTTACCCGCCTCCAACTAAAAAATCCTGAAGGCCCCAACAAGCTGGTATCCTGCTCATAGACGTAACAACCACTGTCCGGATACTCACATATTTCACGGTGCTTGTATACAGTGGGGTTTTTGCAATATAACTTTTCCGGCTCATGTGTCCGAATGATCATCAGTCTTTTGTCGTCGTCTGATCGAGCGAGGAACTAGTTGTGCTTCCTTGTTTTTGGCAAAGGTGGTGTGATTACAAAGGGCAGTAACTATAGGGACACTGCATCATATCGAAAAGGACAGGCGTTGTTAATGTAAGATCAACATTGTTCAGAGTATGAGTAGGATAATGCAAGAAACAGCATTGATATGTCCCTGTTGGAACTGGGAGGAAAATACAGGGAAATGTATACTGGGTTCGAAAATATAGAAGTGCCATGCATGGTTATACTCATGTTATCTTGCAATCAATTCTGCACAGGAAACTACCATGTCATGCATGTTATGTAATCATGTTCTGTCCTCACAAAGAAATTCTTCAAGGTAACTAACAGACCATGCATTGTTATATACTCGTGTTCTATGGGCAAAAATTTTGTGAGGATATTATTCTAGTCATTGATTGCTGAAGGGCGAATATAGGTATGTACACATGGTAAGCATTACAGGATTTCACTACTTCCAAATATAGAGTTCTCCATATGCACATTTACTTGCCTAATGTATGGTTAGATGAAACCAACAGTGTGGTGCATGTTTCTACATCATGAAAATGAGGAAACTAACATGGCCATTGATACACACTCATATTTAGTAGTAGTATATATATTACTGTAAAATAAGGAGAATATCCATATATTCCTAACCGTTTGATTATTCAGGGGTACAAATTGGCTGTAATGACATGATCACAATCGCATGAATTAACTCATTCCAAATATAGCTGATTTACGGCGTCTCTAATACATTGCCATAGTTCTGCTCAAATTCTGCTCAAACAGGGATATGCCAATCATCACAAAAAGTTCAAACAGTGTCATGGCGTCATCATTAACATGAGACGGAAACAACTTACACGCGCCGTCCCAGCAATACGTGGTGCCATCTGCTTTGTCGATCGCGTAGATGATGACATTGTGTTCAATAGCATCACAGAAGTGTGTATCAGCTTTGACGATGATACACTACGAGCTGAGTTGTCTCCAGCTAAAGAAGGCACCGGCGTAAAGATAGGCGACTCCGCGGTCGAACAAGGCAATTAGCTTGAAGTCTGCGTAATTCGCATGTCGTGTGGGCACTTGGCAGATTACAATCTTCTGCAAAACAAGGTCCGTCCAACTGACGTGGTAATCTAGATGACTAGGACCGCGATGGTAAAACTCTATATGATCCAACGGAGGAAGGATAATCTCATGGGAGGTCTAGAAGTTCACGAGCACCAACTTTTTACCGTCTTCTCTGAAGGCAGCCATCCAGTGGGAGTTCATGCCGACCCAGTACATACCTGCCAAGAAGTTTCGGGCGATGGTGATTGGATCGAAGTCGGGGGAAATGATGTACAGCGACCCACTACATACCTGCAAAGAAGTTTCGGCTAATGGAGATCGGATTGAAGTCGAGGGGCATCATGTACGCCTCTGTATCATGGTGAGCCAATCTCGCAAGACCAGATAGCAGCAAGCAGGGTGTCTTGAAAAGCTTTGGCCTCGCTTCGATGATGGCCGTGTGCATGCCCCTCGAGCATGCAGCCAGCCGCAGGGCGCTCAGCATATCCATACACGAACAACAGAGGTCGAGGACGTCACTGGGGAGATTGCTCCAATCGTGGCTCATATGGATCCTGCGTGGTTCGTGTTCGGCCATGGTGGAGTTTGGAAGGTGGGGTTTTGGGGGGCTTGATTTACGGGGGAGAAGGATGTCGGTGCTGGAGCGTCTAGCAAGGGAATAGTGGTACTGGGGGAGGCGAGCGAGGCGAGGGTATGTGGGGGCACAGTGAGATAATGAAGAGTGACCTCAGGATCTCCGGCGAGACAAAGATGGAGATGGAGTGGTGCTAGGGGAGAGGGAGACGAGGCGAGACATGCTATACAGCGGCGGTGATAGTGACTGCACAGTGCACAAGGTGAGGCTGACTTTGGTAACCCGGACACGCCGCCTGGACTGGTGTCACCTCAGGCGCAGGGTCTTGTCACTTCACTGTGAGGACCGGATGAATAATAGCATTTTGACCATCAAGTGTACCACAGTTGTACTACTACTACTAGTAGGAGTAGTAGGAACATGAGTACACTCCCGTGCTAGCATGCCTCTGGGTTCACTTCATCCTCCAGCTATCATCCATATTGCGAGCAGAACCAAATTCTCGTGCATGCGGAAGCGCGAAGAAGGACTTTTATTTTTTGAGGATAACCGCCTATTCCTTAACCGTAGTAGGAACATGAGTAGTACTCCCTCCGGTCCTCTTTTGTCTGCGCATAACTTTTTTCAGTATTTCTCTAATTAGTCTACGTATATACCCTTTTGCATGCGCCCATTTCCCTCCATGCCCCGCATTCATAGCATTAATTAGCATACGCATGAGCAGCTGCAGCCAGACTCCAACCAATAAACTGCAGCATGCAGGTGGGCCATTCTGTGTGCGTGGGAGAGAGAAAAGGCAACCGAAGAGCCCGTCCAATCCATTGCATGCAGCAGTCAAACCACCGCGGCTCTCCTCATGCATGCACATAACTTCTCCCATTTACTTCTCCATCGGGAACCGATTTTCCTCCGCTTTTTCACTACTCCTTGATCTTCATTTGCATCCAAACCACACTGCATTCACATTGTTTTAACCTCTTCACATCCTCCTGGAGTAATTACGAAGCCCCTATAAATAATCATCTTCTTCAGTTAGACTAGCCATCTAATCCTAATTCTCCAAATCATAGCCCTCC
Organism: Triticum aestivum; assembly: GCF_018294505.1. Classification (NCBI taxonomy): domain Eukaryota; kingdom Viridiplantae; phylum Streptophyta; class Magnoliopsida; order Poales; family Poaceae; genus Triticum; species Triticum aestivum. The sequence goes on from NC_057808.1 coordinate 563,458,513, forward strand.
GGTCCAGCGGTTCCAAATGGCGAAAGAGATCGAGATGCAGGTTTTTAGCGTCCAACATGTCCTCGTCGAAGGCTCGTTGAGCATAGTTGCCACAGTCACCGACCACCCAAGGGTTGTTTGGAAGTGGATCAACAATGTATCCAACTCCCTCCAAAAGGTGGAGATGAATGTCATCGGTCTTGACGCAGAGTACACGGAGCGTGCCACTGGGAAGATCCAACGCGCCGCTGTCCTTCAGCTGTGCCTCGAAGATGATGTTTTGGTGTACCACATCATACACGCGCCCTCCATACCAGGTGAGCTTCACGATTTCTTGTCTCGGGAGGACATATAATTCTGTGGGGCAGCCATCGCAAGGGACAAACAGAAGTTGGAGCCGTACAACCTTGATTTGAAAATCATCGTTGACCTACAAACCAAAATAAAAATTCATGTAGAAGATTGTGATAAACCGACACCATCCCTATTCGACGTAGCAAATTTTGTGCTAGGAACAAATCTTCAGAAGGGTGACGAGACGCTGGCATTAAGGTCGTCTGGATGGGAGAATTATCCCTTGACGTACGAGCGGATAAAATATGCTGTCCTCGATGCCCGTGTGAGTTTCGAGATAGCTGCAAGGTCCAGAGAGCTTGTTGCGAAGCCGTCTCCCACAGAAAATGAGAACGAGAAGAAGATGCTGCACCAGCAGCAGGGCATTATGGATGGATGAACTATTTCCTCTCTTATAAAAAAAATATTCCCTCTCTATGTATATTGATATAGATGGACTATTTTGATGGTGTGCATGTCTTTGGAACAAGTAGTAGCGTGGGTCCGCTTGACTATAAGGAACTATTTATCCGCCTAGCTTTCTCTACTACTCCTTCCAGTGATCGGTATGCAATGCACGTGTCCGTAGACATGACAGCTTGTCCATGGAAGTTCAACTACAGCGACCATCACGTTTCATCCACTGCCACTCGCGATTCCCACGACGCCGATCCAACCCACGGTACCACGTCCCCTGACGTGCGCCTCACCCCTCTCGGCCGCACCGCCCCTCTGCCTTTGTGTGCATGACATGTGGGCCACCTTAAATGCGGCGAGCATCAAGTTTCTACCACAGCCACACGCGATTCCCACGACGCCGCACGAACCCATGACACCACACGTCCCCCGACCTGCGGCTCACCCCTCTCGGCCCCACTGGCCCTCTAAATTTGAATTCGAAACTTATAAAACGAAAAGATTCAAAACCAATAAACTGGGAGAGAGGGAGTATATCGTAGGATGTGTCCCATACGAAACAAGTCCCCTGGTTTGTCACCGCGAAGATGCGGTTAGAAAGGAGCACAGCGTCTTCGTACTCGTACGGCAACAAATCGGCCGCAGACAGCATGGTCCACCTTTGACCGCCATGTGCAAGGTTCATGCTATCTTATTCAATCTCACCGTGGTTCTATCGTACCAATTCATGCGGTGGCCCGTTGCATGGCTAATCCCAATGTTGGACAAAGGTTCTACGGGAACGGTGTCACCGTTGTAAATGTTGTGCAAATTGATGTTGGTACCCTCCCGTACATATGCAAGACAATCTCCACTCACACCGAGCCTAACCTGTGAAACAGTGGACAGGGGGAGAATTAGGAAATGGACACGGAAGTAGTCTTTAGAATGCATTTACTACGTGATCAAACTCATCTTACCTGCTCATCGGAGGAAATCCGAGTGCCCCTCAACGTCGGCATCTCAAGGGGCGTCAACTTGCAACTACGGCCACGCCACGCTGGAGAGACCCCCAAGGAAACATCCTCGTGCGTTCCACGGAACATCAAGATGCATTTGTATGAGTAGTTTATCTTGTGAGAGAAAAGGATGAACGAGGGAAGGCCTCTAGAGATAGAGATAGACACTACTATTACCAATGTGCTGGCCCGTGCGTTGCAATGGATCCAAAGTAGTAGAATAATACTTGTTCATGTGCTTGAAATATAAACGCTCTAGTTTTGATATACATGTGTCAGCAGACATGACAGCTTGTCCATGGAAGTTGAACCATGGCGACCATCACGTTTCTTGTTTCTACCACTGCCACACCCACACGCTATTCCCACGAAGCCTCTCCAACCCTACCTGTAAGCACGACGTCCCCCGACGTGGACATGGATCCTCTGACATGGCTATCACTGCCTTACCCTGCCTTTCCTTCGCTGACTGGTGGGACCCACACTTGCGGGTCCCACATGTCAGTGATAGAATGGTAGGATTGTTCAGGTCAGGGGATCCTCATCCCCCCGACGTGCGCCTCATCCCTCTCGGCCCCACCACTCCTCTGCCTTTGTGTGCATGACATGCGGGCCAGCTGAACTGCGGCGACCATCAACTTTCTACCACAGCCACACCCGATTGGACGCGGTTTGCCTACTCCGCTGCTGTGCTCCGATCCGTACTCCCGCCCATCGAATTTTCATCCAGCGGCTGTGACACATTTTGTCCCGGGCATCAATCCTCAGCTGGAGTACTTCTGTACTATGGGTAGTGCCCGCTAGTGTGGCCATCTACGCCTCGTAACGCCCCGACGCCCAGCTGTGGCACCCCCGCCACGGCCACGCCACCACCGGCCGGTTCATCTCGAACGAATGAGTCGCGAACCACACCACCACCATGAGAATGACATGTGGGCCAGCCGCATTTAAGGTCTGCATGTCATTGACTCATAGGCCGGGCACTAAGCCACTAAAGTTTGGTCCCGTGGGCCCCGAGAGGGAAATATAACTCCTGCGGCAGGCCTTGTGGTGCTCCCGCAGTACGATCTCATGCCAAACCCGGAATTTGTTTCTTACTACTACCAACTACTACTAGTAAGGTACACGTGCATTGCACGCATGAGATTCTGGTGGTTTGTGCATTATGCTTCTACATGTGGAGTCTTCTAGATTCTACATGTGGCAAAATCTGGTGGAATGTAGATGATATCCAACGGCCAGTAGTGCTCGGATTTGCCATCTTTGTACCATCGGATTGGCTTCATCCAACGACCAACTTTCAAAGTTATGGTTTGGTTTGCAGCCTAAGGTTGCCACGCCTAAGCTTAGGCGTGCCACAAGTGTGTTTGGTTGCGTTCTCGTCTCAGCATAGTTGTTCCCTCTTCATGCATGCTCAACTCAACACCCCTCTTCATGTATGCTCTCTTCATGGATGCTTCTAGTGTATTTGTGCTAATCTAGTGTGGACTCATGCACCCTCCATACACTCTACCAAACACCCAAAAGTGGGCCAAGAAGGGAACTCTTGGGATCATGCACCCTTCATACACCCTACCAAACACACCAGGCATGTGTTTGGTTCATTGCTACACCTGTGGCTTGCCACACTTTTCTAGCTACATGGTCCACATGTCATAGACTCAACTTCTTGCCAAATCTTGCCACACTTGTGGTGGCCATTTTGTTAGCCACATTTTTTGTGGCAGACACACTTTGCCTAAGCTTAGTTGTGGCAAAGTTAGTCATGAATGAAGTTCAACCATGGAGTCTTCTAGATTCTACATGTGGCAGAATCTGGTGGAATGTAGATGATATCCAACGGCCAGTAGTGCTCGGATTTGCCATCTTTGTACCGTCGGATTGGCTTCATCCAACGACCAACTTTCAAAGTTATTCACACACTATATAGGGGGTATAGATATAGATGTGCCGGCCCGTTGCAATGGATCCAAAGTATATCTGTTTAGTGGAGTGCACTCTAAACACATTATCTATTTATTTTTCTCTAACCTTTCGTAGCCATGCAACCAAGCCACATAAGCTTCATGGGTGCCCCCCACATCATATTATTCATACTACGTTGACTGGAAAAAAGATAAATCACCCAAAACAAGATCTTCCCTTTTTTGTTCCTACGATGCTGTGTCGTGCACGTACCTACTAGTTGTATAGTGGTAGTACTAGTTGTATAGTACAAACTTGGTACTAGTAGGAGTAGAGTAGTACGGAATGCTCCTACTCTATCAACGAGCCCCATCTGACACCAAATTTCTTGGCTTCCGTGCTACAGCTAGATCTTCCCCTCGTTTCTGTTTTCCAACCCGGCGGCGGGCAGGGTGCGGTTTGCCAATAGTCGGTTTTCTCAATGTCGGTCCCACATGAAAGTGAAAATGCTAGGCAACACGCCTTCCCTAAGCTATGTGTCGTGCCGGATGGGCCGTGGAGTACTCCCGATTCCCGGGCGTCTGCGGGGGGAGTGCGACGCGAACGTGGCAGGCCTTTTCCTTTTACTAGCAATGTGCCCGTGCGTTGCGACGGATCCAAAGTAGTAGAATAGTAGTACTTGTTCACAAACTTGAAAGAAATCACTCTTGTTTTGATATACTCCTAATATATTACTCCCTCCATTCCAAAATATTTGTCTTTTTAGAGATTTCAAATGGCCTATCACATACGGATTATATAGACATATTTTGAAGTGTAGATTCACTCATTTTGCTCCGTATGTAGTCACTTATTGAAATCTCTAGAAAGACAAATATTTAGGAACGGAGGGAGTACTTTTCACTCAAAATATATTTCTCAGGCTGTTTTGATGAGGTGAGGGAGGGATGTGGTTGCTTTCAAGATAATAAGGGGTTTTCTGCAAATTGGAGCAGAGAAGTGGGCTATTGTTGCAAAAATGCCACAACTTACCTCACAGCCGTTAGATGTAGATCTAATGGTCAGAAACGACGGATGGCAGACACACCACCATCACCAAATGAGTCTTTTATAGGAGTAGGAGTAGAGAAACATGTATAAATTGTAACATTTTGGTTCTACTCCTTGGCACGATCGATAGATAGAAATAACGATTGGAAATGCTAGGGCGGGGCTATTTCTGCCAGATAAGCAGGGTATGTAGTAGCTAGGTTGGCGCATCGTCGGTTTGGTCACACGCGGTCCGACATGTTCTAGTGTTTCTAGCAAGATGCCCGCGCGTTGCACGAAGTTGATGGAAAAGGTAAGCACAACTTATAAATTGACGGATGGAGTACTAGTTACAGTGATGCATATAATTAAGCAAAGGGATCGCACATGTCGGTATTGACTGGAACGAGAATGCAACAGCACAATAAGAATTAAGGCCACGATGATGATGCGATCGGAGTGGTAGTTACAGAAGGCAAGAAGAAAGATGCATCCATCAACGTACGACCTCCTCCTCCTCAACTTAGTGCGTCGGGCCACCGACTGGCGGCTAAGGAGCGGCGGCTTTTGTGGCGAGGTCGAGGTGCTTCTCAGTAAAGGCATCCAAGGCTTCCAGCCGGTTGAGGAAGGCCAATGTCATAGCGTCCTCACTGGCCTTGTAGATACCTATGTACACGATTTGCTCATACACGTGGATGTGTAGGTCGACAAATTCTTGCAGGGCAAGGCGCCTCACGGCGAGCGCACCTCTAGGTGGACATTCTTCGTGGCGTCGGCGGGCAGTCGTAGGGCCACCAGTGCTTGAAAGAGGTTCCGGCCATGGAGGCCGATTAGGGTGGCAGGCAATGAGGAGCCCGGGCGCACGGGCTGGAGGAGTACGGCGATGTCGTCCGCGAGCTTCTTGAGGACGGTGAACTTGTTGGTGGTGGCAACGATCATCTGGTCCAACTGAGAGTCGTAGTTGGCGTCGACGGCGGCCATCCACCAGCCGGTCTCCAACACCGTCTGGAGACGATCCTCGGCGCCATGCCGCAGGCCAACGTCCTGGACCATCTAGCACAGCCGCTGGCCGCTCGCGCGCATCACCGCCATGGGTCTGGAGTGAGCTCTTTTGCGCTTAGTGTAGGTGCTTAGGCAAATGCTTAGGTGCGTACGATGTGGTAGATGCATTGGAATGGAGGGGCGCCTTTATATGAGGGCAAACTGCGTTGCATTCATATCGTGCAGCCTCTTTTCCCGGTCCTCCTCCCATTACTTCCCTCATGCATTAATTGAAGGAGGATGCATTGGCCGTTCAACATTTCGGGAACCGCTACTCCCTCCCTCGTCTGCATTAAAGCCGTATCGGGAACTGCGCCGCCCGCTGTCAAATCGAATAGTACTGCGCCACCCGCTGCACGCCCGGATGAACACGCCTCCTCGCCTCCATCAAAGCCCTCCGTTAAACTCGCATGCAAACCGAGAAACCTACTCCGGCCACATGTCCGTTCATGAGCGGGCCGGAATTAAACACAACACCGGTCGAGCTCCTCCCGTCCGCCCTCAGTTTAAACGAGGCCAGACGCCGGCCAAGCTCCTACCGTCCGCCCTCTATTTACACGAGGCCAGACAGACAGCGGGCAAGAATCGCACCCCTTCACCGCTCCCCCATCTCCTCATTCACCATTTTCTCCACTCTTCTGATGGCTTCCGAGGAGCCATTCTCTGGCATATTACCCGGCTGGGTGGCCCGCCGAGCCCTCCGGATACGGGCGAGGCCGCTCGGTGCTTCACCAACCTTGCTTGGCCCGACGGAGCCAGTTGCCGCCCCAAGCAGGCGCGTGGTTCAGCAACTCGCCGCTCCAGTTCAGCTCGATGAGGAGTGGCGAGTGATACATCTCCAACGTATCTATAATTTTTTATTGTTCCATGCCATATTATATTATGTTTTGGACATTAATGGGCTTTATTATACACTTTTATATTATTTTTGGGACTAACCTATTAACAGGTGGCCCAGCCCAGAATTCCTGTTTTTTGCCTATTTTAGAGTTTTGCAGAAAAAGAATATCAAACGGAGTCCAAACGGAATGAAACCTTCGGGAACGTGATTTTCAGAACGAACGTGATCCAGAGGACTTGGACCCTACGTCAAGACATCAACCAGGAGGGCACGAGGTAGGGGGGCGCGCCTACCCCCTGGGCACGCCCTCCACCCTCGTGGGCCCACGTTGCTCCACCGACATACTTCTTCCTCCTATATATACCTACGTACCCCCAAACTACCAGATACGGAGCCAAAAACCGAATTCCACCGCCGCAACCTTCTGTACCCGTGAGATCCCATCTTGGGGCCTTTTCCGGAGCTCCGCCGGAGGGGGCATCGATCATGGAGGGCTTCTACATCAACACCATAGCCTCTCCGATGATGTGTGAGTAGTTTACCTCAGACCTTCGGGTCCATAGTTATTAGCAAGATGGCTTCTTCTCTCTTTTTGGATCTCAATACAATGTTCTCCCCCTCTCTTGTGGAGATCTATTCGATGTAATCTTCTTTTGCGATGTGTTTGTTGAGACCGATGAATTGTGGGTTTATGATCAAGTTTATCTATGAACAATATTTGAATCTTCTCTGAATTCTTTTATGTATGATTGGTTATCTTTGCAAGTCTCTTCGAATTATCAGTTTGGTTTGGCCTACTAGATTGATCTTTCTTGCAATGGGAGAAGTGCTTAGCTTTGGGTTCAATCTTGCGGTGTCCTTTCCCAGTGACAGTAGGGGCAGCAAGGCACGTATTGTATTGTTGCCATCGAGGATAACAAGATGGGGTTTATATCATATTGCATGAGTTTATCCCTCTACATCATGTCATCTTACTTAAAGCGTTACTCTGTTCTTATGAACTTAATACTCTATATGCATGCTGGATAGCGGTCGATGTGTGGAGTAATAGTAGTAGATGCAGGCAGGAGTCGGTCTACTTGTCGCGGATGTGATGCCTATATACATGATCATACCTAGATATTCTCATAACTATGCTCAATTCTGTCAATTGCTCAACAGTAATTTGTTCACCCACCGTAATACTTATGCTGTCGAGAGAAGCCACTAGTGAAACCTATGGCCCCCGGGTCTATCTTCCATCATATTAATCTCCCAACAACAAGCTATTTCTGGCGCCGTTTTTATTTTGCTTTCTTTACTTTGCATCTTTATCATAAAAATACCAAAAATATTATCTTATCATATCTATCAGATCTCACTCTCGTAAGTGACCGTGAAGGGATTGACGACCCCTTTATTGCGTTGGTTGCGAGGATTTATTTGTTTGTGTAGGTGCGAGGGACTCGTGCGTGGCCTCCTACTGGATTGATACCTTGGTTCTCAAAAACTGAGGGAAATACTTACGCTACTTTACTGCATCACCCTTTCCTCTTCAAGGGAAAACCAACGCAGTGCTCAAGAGGTAGCAGCGAGTTGCTCCACGCCGGCACGGCGGCGAGCACACCGGTACAGGAGTCGTCTCTGCCGCGTCGTACCGCGCCACCAGTGTCTGCGGTGCCGCGCCTCCCGTGTCTGTGGGCGCGCCTCCCGTGCCTGCGGCAGCGCCATGCAGGCAGAGACAGAAGCCGGGTGCGTGAAGAGCGACGAGTCGGTGGCCAGGTTCTTCGTGTCCGCCGCCATCATCGAGGAGAAGTAGAACACGGGAGGTCGCCGCCACTTGGGTCCCATGAAGGCCACCGCCGAGGCGACGACTGCGCATTCAGGTGGTTTCTTTGCTTCTTCGTCTCTTCCGAGGACCTTCGTCGACCCCGCAAAGTGTCTGCCGGACATGAGGAAGACAAAGGGATCCGCGGGCGGCCATTTAGATTATGTACTCCCTCTCCAGCTGGCGGGAAATTTTTGTTCTAAGAATGGATAAATTGTATGTATCTATAACTAAAATAAGTCTAGATACATCCATTTCTAGGACAAGTATTTCCGGGCGGAGGGAGTATTAATTATACCAAGAGAGCCGGATTGGCACCGCTTAGTTCATGTAAATGTAATGAAATCCATCATGTTTATATGAAGATCCGGCTTTTTTATACGAAATCCTTCATGCTTATATGAAATCAGTCCGTGTTTGCATGAATTTCATCTGGTTGGTTAGAGTTGTGAAAATGTATGCCGCTAGCGTTTGATGTCGTCCTCCGCGGAAGGAAATTTGCCGGCTGCCGTTGGAGATGCTCTTATGCTGGAAATAATAGAGTGACATCCAATCCATTTGAGTTAACTGCGTGTTTGATTGTCCCTCTATAAAAAGTTAATTGCATGTACAGTGTACACGTGACTTGCAGGGTGGCTACAGCTTCGTACAGAAAGTTAAAAAGAAACAAGTCCATCCTTAATCTTGTATTCTAAGTACTCTGTGGGTTCCACTGTCAGTACAGTAGCGAAAGAAGTATATATTAAATAAGTAATATATAATATGAAAATCTAAGGTTAAAGACAGAATTCGAACTCATGTCATCGCGTTGCGAGCATCCGGCGCTAACCAGTCCAGCACATTTTTGTTGTAGACCATGCTGGAGATATATTTCCATGTCTACTCTTATACTCCATCCGTTCCTAAATATTTGTCTTTTTCAGATTTCAAATGGACTACCACATACGGATGTGTATGTAGACATATTTTAGAGTGTAGGTTCACTCATTTTGCTCCATATGTAGTCACTTGTTGAAATCTCTAAAAAGACAAATATTTAGGAACGGAGGGAGTAGAAAATAGAGTTGATGATGATGGTGTGCGTGCCATCCTGCAATATAGGCCGTCGGATTTATATCTAACGGATAGGAAGAAAACTATGGCAATTTTGCAAAAATATACCCACACCCCTCTCCACGTTCGCAAATACGGCCTTCCCTCGTTCATCCTTTTCTCTCACAAGATAAATACTCATACAAATGCATCTTGATGTTCCATGCAAAGCACGGGCATCTAGCTAGTTTCTTTTAAAATAGTTACTGCGATAATTGGGTTGAAGTGATATATTTTATGTCTGCCCCGAATGATTTCAGATTCACTAGTAGTAACAAAGAAAAGGTTGCCTTGTTAATTAACGGAAAATAGGGTGAAAACTATCACATGAGGCCGGTAAAAACGAGGCACACTGGGTTCAGCGTCATCGTCACTACAGCTGTGCGCGCGCGAGAAGTCTACATATCGAGGGGGCTACTGAGCGAGGCACAGAGACACAATGTTCGAGAGAGAAACCAATTGACAGGTTACGATCAGATCGAGTTGTCACCCTTCT